>NC_069506.1:167927873-168017873 GCF_027579735.1 Bombina bombina | reverse complement strand
CCATTCCCCAGCTTTACACAACAAACACTGTTATAATAATATACTTTATAACATTTAAACCTCTAAATGTCTTCCTTTATCCAAGCCGCTACAGATAGACTCTTATCACATGCTTTTTATTTGCTTTTCACAACAAGACAAAGCTAGTTCAAGTGAGGCATATAGATAACATTGTGCTCTCTTCCGTGTAGTTGTGCATGACACGGCACTAATTGTCTAAAATGCAAGTCAATAGATAATAAATAAATAGTCATGTGATCAGGGGGCTGTCAAAAGAGGTAATCACAGAGGTAAATAGTATATTTATATAACTATGTTGGTTAACTGGGGAATGGGTAATAAAGGGATTATCTATCTTTTTAAACAATAACATTTTTGGAGTAGACTATCCGTTTAACACTAACGCTGGGAAGTTAATTTGTTATGCAATACTGTTCTACCTCAAAAAAATCACAAGGACATCAGAAATATCATATATATATATTAGTGTGTGTGTGTGTATATATATATATATTAGTGTGTGTGTGTGTATATATATATATATATATATATATATATATATATATATATTAGTGTGTGTGTGTGAATATATATATATATTAGTGTGTGTGTGTGTTACTGAAGTAGGATTAGAATGACTCATGTATGAAATGTTTATATTGAGTCAGGAATAATGGAAAGTTTTAAATATACACCATAATTATAATAATATTATTGTAGTATCTGTAAATCTGTACCTTTAAAATGTTGTGATTTAATAACATTTTGACATTTCCCACGGCATTTACATGTCTTTAAGTAGAAGTTACAAAACCTGATGGAAGGAAATCCTCGCCGCCTACTGCATAACATACATGATATATGACCTGGGGGCTCCTGTCATTGTTTACAATTTAAATCTGATGCAACTTTATGCAAGAGTTGCTCGCTTGATAAATGAATTGGTCTATACAAACTATACACTAAAGGCTGTGATTGATTCAGTACAATTGAGTGAATTCCAGACATACATACAAAAAAATCTTTTATAAAAGCATTAACCAGTTCCTACACAAGCAATCTGAAACAAAACAAGCTCTCTGTTTTTCATTTAACTTCTACAAAGTTCTGTAAATAGCTACTTTAACAAACCAACGGCTAGATTACGAGTTTGGCGTTAGGCTTAAAAAGCAGCGTTGGCCGGTCCCAACACTGCTTTTTAACGCCCGCTGGTATTACGAGTCTTGCAGGTACAGATGTACCGCTCACTTTTTTGGCCAGACTTGGAAATACCCCAAATCCACTTACGTCAATTGCGTATCCTATTTTTTCAATGAGACTTGCATAGTGCCGGTATTTCGAGTCTGCCAAAATATGAGTGGTAGACCCTCTCTTGTCAACACTGGTACCGCATTTTAAAGTCAGTAGTTAAGAGTTTTACAGTACAACGCCGTAGCATAAAACTCTTAACTAAAGTGCTAAAAAGTACACTAACACCCATAAACTACCTATTAACTCCTAATCCGAGGCCCCCCCCCACATAGCAAACACTTAAATACATTTTTTAAACCCTAATCGGCCGAACCAGACATCGGTGCCACTATAATAAATATATTAACCCCTAAACCGCCGCACTCCCGCATTGCAAACACTATTTAAATATTATTAACCCCTAATCTGCTGTCCCTAACATCGCCGACACCTACCTACATTTATTAACCCCTAATCTGCCGCCCACAACGTCACCACCACTATATTAAAGTTATTAACCCCTAAATCTAACCAACAAGAAAGTGTAGGTGCACATTCTACCACTAGAGTCCACATAGTTAAGGCATATTTAAATATATACTTCAATTTGCTAAATATACTTGCACTGTTCAAAATAAGATTGGGGATAGACATCTCACACAATAATATCGACATATATTTAAATTGCAAAGAATATTATCAGAAAAATATGCTTTTAAATAAAAATGGGATCTTAGTCACACAATATGATCATATTCTGCTATGGGTGTGTTCCAGTTTAACTACTGTGTCATATATATATATAGCTAAGGAACTCTGCATAGACATAATTTGCTGCAGTGTGGATACTGATTAGCATAGGACCAGTCTGATTTGGGACACCTTGTAAGTGGTAGACTGGCTTAGCAGAATATGATCATATTGTGTGACTAAGATCCCATTTTTATTTAAAAGAATATTTTTCTGATAATATTCTTTGCAATTTAAATATATGTCGATATTATTGTGTGAGATGTCTATCCCCAATCTTATTTTGAACAGTGCAAGTATATTTAGCAAACTGAAGTATATATTTAAATATGCCTTAACTATGTGGACTCTAGTGGTAGAATGTGCACCTACACTTTCTTGTTGTTTTCTATTAATCATTGCTGGTCACCTTGGTAGCACTTCCACAATGTGTGTGCTAGGTTGCAAATAGTCTTTTTGTGGTGTGCTTAACCAAAAAACCCTTTTGTTGTATCTTTTAAATTAGGGAGCTGACCAAACCCTCCTTTTGGTTAATGCACACCACCCAGTTCAGGTGTGTTCCAGTTTAACTACTGTGTCATATATATATATAGCTAAGGAACTCTGCATAGACATAATTTGCTGCAGTGTGGATACTGATTAGCATAGGACCAGTCTGATTTGGGACACCTTGTAAGTGGTAGACTGGCTTAGCAGAATATGATCATATTGTGTGACTAAGATCCCATTTTTATTTAAAAGCATATTTTTCTGATAATATTCTTTGCAATTTAAATATATGTCGATATTATTGTGTGAGATGTCTATCCCCAATCTTATTTTGAACAGTGCAAGTATATTTAGCAAATTGAAGTATATATTTAAATATGCCTTAACTATGTGGACTCTAGTGGTAGAATGTGCACCTACACTTTCTTGTTGTTTTCTATTAATCATTGCTGGTCACCTTGGTAGCACTTCCACAATGTGTGTGCTAGGTTGCAAATAGTCTTTTTGTGGTGTGCTTAACCAAAAAAACCTTTTGTTACCCCTAAATCTAAGTCTAACCCTAACTTAAATATAATTTAAATAAATCTAAATAAAATTACTATTATTACCTAAATAATTCCGATTTAAAACTAAATACTTACCTATAAAATAAACCCTAAGCTAGCTACAATATAACTAATAGTTACATTGTATCTAGTTTAGGGCTTATTTTTATTTTACAGCCAAGTTTGTATTTATTTTAACTAGGTAGAATGGTTATTAACTATTTAATAACTACCTAGTTAAAATAAAGACAAATTTACCTGTAAAATAAAACCTAACCTAAGTTACAATTACACCTAACACTACACTATAATTAAATTAATTCCCTAAATTAAATACAATTAAATGCAAATAAATAAAATTATATAAAGTACTTAAAAAACAAACACTAAATTACAGAAAATAATAAACAAATTACAAGATTTTTAAACTAATTACACCTAATCTAATCCCCCTAACAAAATAAAAAAGCCCCCCCAAAATAAAAAAGCCCTACCCTACACTAAATTACAAATAGCCCTTAAAAGGGCCTTTTGCGGGGCATTGCCCCAAAGTAATCAGCTCTTTTACCTGTAAAAAAAAGTACAAATCCCCCCCCCAACATTAAAACCCACCACCCACACAACCAACCCTACTCTAAAACCCACCCAATACCCCCTTAAAAAAACCTAACACTAACCCCTTGAAGATCACCTTACCGGGAGAAGTCTTCAGCCAACCAGGCTGAAGTCTTCAACGAAGCCGGGAGAAGTCTTCATCCATGCCGGGCGAAGTGGTCCTCCAGACGGGCAGAAGTCTTCATCCAGACGGCATCTTCTATCTTCATCCATCCGTCACGAAGCGGGTCCATCTTCAAGACATCCGGTGCGGAGCATCCTCTTCCATCGAAGTCTTCTTACTAAATGACGGTTCCTTTAAGTGACGTCATCCAAGATGACGTCCCTTCAATTCCAATTGGCTGATAGATTTCTATCAACCAATCGGAATTAAGGTAGAACAAATCCTGTTGGCTGATTGGATCAGCCAATAGGATTGAAGTTCAATCCTATTGGCTGATTGCATTAGCCAATCGGAATTGAAGGGACACCATCTTGGATGACGTCACTTAAAGGAACCATCATTTAGTAAGAAGACTTTGATGGAAGAGGATGCTCCGCGCCGGATGTCTTGAAGATGGACCCGCTCCGCGCCGGATGGATGAAGATAGAAGATGATGTCTGGATGAAGACTTCTGCCCATCTGGAGGACCACTTCGCCCGGCATAGATGAAGACTTCTCCCGGCTTCGTTGAGGACTTCGGCCCGGTTGGGTGAAGACTTCTCCTGGTAAGGTGATCTTCAAGGGGTTAGTGTTAGGTTTTTTAAGGGGGTATTGGGTGGGTTTTAGAGTAGGGTTGGTTGTGTGGTGGTGGGTTTTAATGTTGGAGGGGGATTTGTACTTTTTTTACAGGTAAAAGAGCTGATTACTTTGGGGCAATGCCCTGCAAAAGGCCCTTTTAAGGGCTATTTGTAATTTAGTGTAGGGTAGGGCTTTTTTATTTTGGGGGGGCTTTTTTATTTTGTTAGGGGGATTAGATTAGGTGTAATTAGTTTAAAAATCTTGTTATTTTTATTATTATTTTATGTAATTTAGTGGGGGGGGGTTGTACTTTAGATAATTTTATTTATTTGAATTTAATTGTATTTAATGTAGGTAATTTATTTAATTGTAGTATAGTGTTAGGTGTTAGTGTAGCTTAGGTTAGGTTTTATTTTACAGGTAAATTTGTATTTATTTTAGTTAGGTAGTTATTAAATAGTTAATAACTATTTAGTAACTATTCTACCTAGTTAAAATAAATACAAACTTGCCTGTAAAATAAAAATAAACCCTAAGCTAGATACAATGTAACTTTTAGTTATATTGTAGCTAGCTTAGGGTTTTATTTTTATTTTAGCTCCTAACGCAGCCAAACGCTGCTTTTTTGCAGGTGTTAGATTTTTTTTTCAGCCGGCTCTCCCCCATTGCTATGGGGAAATCGTGCACGAGCACGTTCAGCCAGCTCACCGCTAACGTAAGCAGCGCTGGTATTGAGGTGAGATGTGGAGCAAAATTTTGCTCTACGATCACTTTTTTGCGGTTAACACCGGGTTTGTAAAAAACCGTAATACCAGCACTGTCTGTAACTGAGCGGTGAGTATAAACTGCTCGTTAGCACTGCATAGCCTCTAACGCACAACTCGAAATCTAGGTGCAAGATTTTAGTTACAAAACATGATCTATAAGATAAGACTCTCCCTTAAATCTCATAGGGAACACCAAATGGGCAAGACAATGCATTATGTTTTAAGAACTAACATTCTGCTTTCTTTGTCCCCAACTGCATACCAGATATCTGCTAAAATGTAACTGACAGATGATCACCTACATGACTTTGGAAACTATTCTGTCTGGAAAAAATAGACTTGTGTCCAGGAATACATGTCCAACTGAATCCTGGTTTATGAGACAATAAAGTTTTGGTTGGATTGAGCTACCAACCGTAAAGGGAAATGAAGGCCACATTTTTACATTCATGATTCAGAGAGAGCATGCAATTGCTGATTGGTGGCTAAATGTAGCTACCAATCAGCAAGGTCTACCCAGGGTGCTGAACCAAAAATGGCTCCCAAGATTACATTCCTGCCTTTTTAAATTAAGATACCAAGAGAATGAATACAAATTGATAATAGGAGTAAATTAGAAAGTTGCTTAAAATTGCATGTTCTATCTGAATCATAAAATAAATAAATTGGGGTTTAATATCCCTTTAAAGGGACATGAAACCCAAATTTGTTCTTTCATGATTTAGGTGGAACATACAATTTTAAACAACTTTCCTGTTTACTTACTGTATATTATCAAATATGTGTCATTCTCCTGGTATTATTTGTTGAAAGAGCAGCAATGCACTACTGGTTTCTAACTGAACACATGGGTGAGTCAATGACAATCGGTATATATATGCAGCCACCAATCAGCAGCTAGAACCTAGGTTCTTTGCTGTTCCTGAGCTTTACTAGATAAACCTTTCAGCAAAAGATAACAAGAGAAGGAATAAAATTAAATAATAGAAGTAAATTGGAAAGTTTTTTAAAATTGTCTTCTTTGGGGTCAATTTATCAAAGTGTCAATCTCAGTGCATTCACCGGCGTCAATACATTCGCCAGACATTGCTGCCGCGGATCTAAATATGAGCCCCTTATTTATCAAAAAAGCTGTCAAAAACACGCGTGTCAAGTACGGTGCAAAGAGCATCGGACTGTTGTTAACTAACAGTCATCGATGATGCGGTTATTCGGGTTTTAACCGGTTTTCCCCAACTTTATTTATACGATTTCATTACTGTCCATGAACAAGCACATTTCTCTAAAGCTAATCTTTTATTTTTCAACTGTTAATGTCCAAGAAATAGATAGATTTATACCCCAACAATCAATATCTCATATAAAGTTATTGTTATATTAATTTGTTATACAAAAAAAAAATATTTTATATGATACTTTCAAATAAATTAATGTGCATTTGTATTTCTAGAAGTCAAAAACAACCCCTACACTGGTGTTATAAAATGGGCTGGCATATAACATGACATTTCTCACTGAAAAAGAAATTCAAGAGAAGGAAGAAATACACTGAAAATAGCATGACAGTAAAGAGGTGATTTTAATTTCTGCTGTATCTGAATCATAACAGTTTAATGTTAGGTGGGCTATCCCTTTAAGCTATCATTGTAAGATTATATTGAATCAAACATCAATTCGAACTTTAAAATCATTGTCTAAAATATTACACTGTGTGTCCTAATGTCAGCATCAATGTTTATCTTTAATTCTAAATTCACATATACATACTTTCAAAGTATAATACACAATGTAACAATACACAATGTAACAAATGGCACTTACAAGTTCTGATGAGTAATCAATGACACAAGTAATTATTGATAGTTTAAAATGTATATTTGAATCAGATTGGCTGATGTCATAAATCATTTGATGCATATTCCAATCAAAAGTAGTTGAAAACTTCACTAGTGTGTGGGTTGTTTAGGAGTTTGCGTCATAATTGGGGCGAAAAGTGTTGTGTCAAAATTGGTGCGAAGTGGAGAGTGTGACTTGTATTACATAGCTTAAACATGGTGCACATAGATTTTTCACAAAAAATAAAAAGGAAGTTAGCTATATTAAGTTATGTATTTCATTTTTATCTCTATATCTATTAGTGCGATAAGTTTGGGGCAACTTTTCAACAAATTTGTAGAAATATTGTTCCCTTGCTTTGTAATGTGAGACAAATTTGTAACATGATCCATAAGTAGTATTTTTCATTTTTATCCCTATATCTACTAGTGCACCAAATGTGGAGCAATAATATTGTTTGATTTAGAAAGGGTTTACAATTTTAATAGAGTTTCTAATTTACTTTTATTATGTAATATACTTCATTCTTCATTCATACTTCAGTCTCTTGCAGCATCGAAAATAAGCTTTCTGTGTTTTCAGACTCCCATTGACTTCTATGGCATCCGCGACCTGAAGGGTGGCGGATTGAAAACTAGGAATGCTGCGTTGGAATACACGCGAGCGTACCTGTTAAATGTTTGATACATTTGAAAAAGGTTCAAATAGAGTTCAATCTGAATTTTAAACATCTGTAATGACGCAAGCATCGATCTGAGTCGGATTGAGATTGTGGGATCGTATTTTACGACACAAAGTTCAACATTTGCAACGTAACTACCGCAGCTTTCAAAAAGTCCTTTTTCAATGGGACTTCCACAGCACCAGTATTACGAGTTTGCCTGTCCGGCCAAAAAGTGAGCTGTACAGCCCATAACTAAAAGATCCGTACCGTAAACTGAAAGTCAGTAGTTATGGGTTTTATGTTACAAAGCCGTAACATAAAACTCATAACTAAAGTGCTAAAAAGTAGACTAACACCCATAAACTACCTATTAACCCCTAAACCGAGGCCCTCCCGCATCGCAAACACTAAAATAAAATTATTAACCCCTAATATGCCGCTCCCGACATCGCCGCCACTATAATAAGCATTTTAACCCCTAAACCGCCGTACTCCTGCATCGCAAACACTAGTTAAATATTATTAACCCCTAATCTGCTGTCCCTAACATCGCAGCAACCTACATTACTGTTATTAACCCCTAATCTGCTGCCCCCAAAATTGCCGCCACTATACTAAAGTTATTAACCCCTAAACCTAACCATAAGTCTAACCCTAACACCCACTAACTTTACATAATTAAAATAAATCTAAATAAAAATGACAATTAATACCTAAATAATTCCTATTTAAAACTAAATACTTACCTATAAAATAAAACCTAAGCTAGCTACAATATAACTAATAGTTACATTGTATCTATCTTAGGTTTTATTTTTATTTCACAGGTAAGTTTGTATTTATTTTAACTAGGTAGACTAGTTAGTAAATAGTTATTAACTATTTACTAACTACCTAGTTAAAATAAATACAAACTTACCTGTAAAATAAAACCTAACCTTACACTACAATTAAATCAATTACATTAATTAAATACAATTAACTAAATTACAAAAAAAAATAAACACTAAATTACACAAAATAAAAAAGCAATTATCAAATATTTAAACTAATTACACCTAATCTAATAGCCCTATCAAAATAAAAAAAGCCCCCCTAAAATAAAAAATCCCTAGCCTAAACTAAACTGCCAATAGCCCTTAAAAGGGCCTTTTGCGGGGCATTGCCCCAAAGAAATCAGCTCTATTACCTGTAAAAAAAATACAAACAACCCCCCCAACAGTAAAACCCACCACCCACTCAACCAAACCCCCCAAATAAAATCCTATCTAAAAAAACCTAAGCTCCCCATTGCCATGAAAAGGGCATTTGGATGTGCATTGCCCTTAAAAGGGCATTTAGCTCTTTTTAAGCCCAAACCCTAAGCTAAAAATAAAACTCACCCAATAAACTCTTAAAAAAACCTAACACTAACCCCCGAAGATCCACTTACAGTTTTTGAAGACCGGACATCCATCCTCAACGAAGCCGGGAGAAGTCTTCATCCAAGCGGCAAGAAGTGGTCCTCCAGGTGGGCAGAAGTCTTCATCCAGACGGCATCTTATATCTTCATCCCTCCGATGCGGAGCGGCTCCATCTTCAAGACATCCAGCGCGGAGCATCCTCTTCTTTCGACGACTACTGAAGAATGAAGGTTTCTTTCTATCAGCCAATCGGAATTAAAGTTGAAAAAATCCTATTGGCTGATGCAATCAGCCAATAGGATTGAGCTTGCATTCTATTGGCTGATTACAACAGCCAATAGAATGCGAGCTTAATTCTATTGGCATTTTTTTGTGTTGCTATAGAAAAACATTTTAGCTAAGTCTTAACATTTTAAAATAAATTAGCATCCTTTTTACTGCAGTTATTTTTCAATAGCCACCATTGGCCTTATTTTGAGGAGTCAATCTGGGCTTTAGTCCACAAACAGACAATAATAGCTGCTGACATAAAGTTAGTATAAAGTGCTTAGTTTTGCAGTTGCTGTCTGGTAAAATCAGTTAGGGTCATATATGTAGCAGGGTAAGATTTTCAAAGTTCTGCAGATTAACCCCTTAAGGACCAGCGACGTACCCTGTATGTCGCTGGCCTTTTTTTGGGACTTGATTGTTTTATAGCACGGTTTTGCCACCAGCGTTGAGACTACTCTATTCCACAAAGCCTGCTGGAGGGAGGGCATTAATAGTGTGTTCTTGCTAGACTTGTGCTATTATGTCCTGAAAAAACCCTTAACTACCAGTGACATACAGGGTACATTGTGGTCATTAAGGGGTTAAAATTGCTCAGTTTTCAGATCTAAATTACATGAAAAGGGGGACAAATAAATTATGAAAGTATGTTGTAAATTTGTTTCACTATGCATAACTGAACATTGTATAAATAAATAAATTGATGACTAACCCTCAATATGGCTGAGGAATCACTTTTGAGCTTTATGTTCTTTTACTATCTTTTTTTACATTTTTTCTTATGTGTGATGGTAAAATAGACCATAATGTGGGAATTTATTTTTGTTACGTAATTAATTAAGAAAACCTAACAAACTGTTTAAATTGAACAAAATTGACGGTGACCTTTGTTATTCTCTCCCTAGCCTCCCTACAGGTCTCGCCAACATAAATCATGGCACATGGGCAATTGATAATGTAAATAATATAAGATGATCTACAAGTTAAATATTCCCTAATTTTAACAGAACACAAATCCAACATCAGGACAAGGAATAAAGAAGCACCACTTTCCTCTAATTCCTCTCTATGGGACATAATATATAAGTCAACTTAGGTTTCAAGTTATTGAACATGTCATCAAACCCAGGAGAGGAGGTGATAGAGAACTATGGCTTAAAAAAAGAGAAATGTTTTGGATACATAGAGGGATATTTATCAAAGCCTCAACTGTGCTGCATTCGCCGGCACCAATACGCTCACCTAACATCGCGGCCGCAGACCTGAATACGATCTCCATATTTATAATAAAAAGCTGCGCACCAAGTATGGGGCGATGAGCAGCGGACTGTTATTAACTAGCAGTCATCGATCTCGCTGTTATTCAGCTTTTTACCAACTTTATTTATAACCTGTCACTAAACGCCGCCACTATACTAAAATGTTTAACCCCTATCCTGCCACTCCCGGATCCCGCCACAACTGTAATAAAGTTATTAACCCCTATCCCACTGCTCCCGGACCCCGCCGCAACTGTAATAAAGTTATTAACCCCTATTCCGCCACACCCGGACCCTGCCGCAACTAAATAAAAGTATTAACCCCTATCCCGCTGCTCCTGGAAACCACCACAACTAAATAAAAGTATTAACCCCTAAACCCCTGGCCTCCTACATCACTATCTAAACCTATTAACCCCTAAACCGCCAGCCCCCCACATCGCCATAAACTAAATTAAGTTATTAACCTCTAAACCTAACAACCCGCTAACTTTACATTAAAATTACAACATCCCTATCTTATAATAAATTAAAACTTACCTGTAGAATTAAATTAAACTATATTAAACTATTAATTAACCTACCCTATTATACTAAAATTACATTAAACTACCAATTAAATTAACTATATTACATACTAAAAAACCCTAACCCTACTCAAATTATTTAAATCTACAACAAGAAATCACTAAGTTACCAAAAAAGAACCAACTAAATTACAAAAAAAAAACCACTAAGTTGAAAAAAAAAAAAACACAATATCAAAAATATAAAATGAATTACACCTAATCTAATAGCCCTATCAAAATAAAAAAGCCCCCCCAAAATAAAAAAAAACCCTAGCCTACAATAAACTACCAATGGCCCTTAAAGGGCCTTTTGCGGGGCATTGCCCCAAAGAAATCAGCTCTTTTACCTGTAAAGAAAAATACAAACACCCCCCAACAGTAAAACCCACCACCCACACAACCAACCCCCCAAATAAAAACCCTATCTAAAAAAAACCTAAGCTCTCCATTGCCCTGAAAAGGGCATTTGTATGGGCATTGCCCTTAAAAGGGCATTTAGCTCTTTTACTGCCCAGACCCTACTCTAAAAATTAAACCCACCCAAAAAACCCTTAAATAAACCTAACACTAACCCCCAACGATCCACTTACAGTTCTTGAAGTTCCGCTTGAAGGATCCATCCAGGCGGCAAGAAGTCTTCATCCGGACGGCCTCTTCCATCTTCATCCAGCCGGCGCGGAGCGGGTCCATCCTGAAGACATCCGACGAGGAGCTCCTCTTCAATATGGTCTCCGCCATAAACTGGATCTTGAATGCAAGTGACGTCATCCAAGATGGCGACCCTTGCATTTCTATTGGCTGAAAGGTTCCAATCAGGATGATTGGATGAGAGCTCAATCCTATTGGCTGATTGGAACAGCCAGTAGGATGAGAGCTGCTCAAATCCTATTGGCTGATTGGAACAGCCAATAGGATGAGAGCTGCTAAAATCCTATTGGCTGATTGGAACAGCCAATAGGATTTTAGTGGCTCTAATCCTATTGGCTGATTGGAACCTATCCGCCAATAGGAATGCAAGGGACGCCATCTTGGATGACGTCACTTGCATTCAAGATCCAGTTTACGGCCATATTGAAGAGGAGCTCCTCGTCGGATGTCTTCAGGATGGACCCACTCCACGCCAGATGTCTTCAGGATGGACCCGCTCTGCGCCGGATGGATAAAGATAGAAGAGGCCGCATGGATGAAGACTTCGCCGGCTGGATGAAGATGGAAGAGGCCGCCTGGATGAAGACTTCTTGCCAGCTGGATGGATCCTTCAAGCGGAACTTCAAGAATTGTAAGTGGATCGTCGGGGTTAGTGTTAGGTTTATTTAAGAGTTTTTTGGGTGGATTTTATTTTTTGAGTAGGATCTGGGCAGTAAAAGAGCTAAATGCCCTTTTAAGGGCAATGCCCATAGAAATGCCCTTTGCAGGGCAATGGGGAGCTTAGGTTTTTTAGATAGGGTTTTTTTGGGGGGGTTGGTTGTGTGGGTGGTGGGTTTTACTGTTGGGGGTGTTTGTATTTTTCTTTACAGGTAAAAGAGCTGATTTCTTTGGGGCAATGCCCCGCAAAAGGCCCTTTTAAGGGTTATTGGTAGTTTATTGTAGGCTGGGGGAGTATTTTGGGGGGCTTTTTTGATAGGACTATTAGATTAGGTGTAATTCTTTTTATTTTTGATACTGTGGTTTGTTTGTTTTTTAACTTAGTTTTGTTTGCTTTTTGGTAACTTAGTATTTTCTTATTGTAGATTTAAATAATTTAAGTAGGGTTAGGGTTTTTTAATATGTAATATAGTTAATTTAATTGGTAGTTTTATATAATTTTAGTATAATAGTTAGGGTAGGTTAATTAATAGTTAAAATAGTTTAATTTAATTCTACAGGTAAGTTTTAATTTATTATAAGATAGGGATGTTGTAATTTTAATGTAAAGTTAGCGGGTTGTTAGGTTTAGGGGTTAATAACTTAATTTAGTTTATGGCGATGTGGGGGGCTGGTGGTTTAGAGGTTAATAGGTTTTAGTTGTAGTGATGTGGGAGGCCAGGGGTTTAGGGGATAGTGCGGTGGGGTCCGGGAGTGGGGGAATAGGGGTTAATACATTTATTTCATTGCGGTGGGGTCCGGGAGCGGAGGAATAGGAGTTAATACATTTATTTAGGTTGCGGCAGGGTCGGGGAGCAGCGGTATAGGAGTTAATAACATAGGCTTATGTTAGGTGTAAATGTTACTGGTTTTCTACCATTGAAATCAATGGGATATCTGACAGCATCGAACATAAGCTTTCACTGCTTTTCAGACTCCCATTGATTCCTATGGCATCCGCCGCCTCCAGGGTGGCGGATTGAAAACCAGGTATGCTGGGCCGGAATAGCCGCAAGCATACCGGTTAACTATTTGATAACTTTAAGAAAGTGTTAAATAGTGCCGAATGTGTATTCGGAACATCTGTAATGACGTAAGCATCGATCTGTGTCGGATTGAGACCAGCGGATCGTATGTTACGTCACAGATTTCAACTTTTGCCGGTCTGTAGGCTTTGATAACTAGGTCGAATCAAGCTCGCCACAATTACGCTGTGGAATTCCAGCGTATTTGCGGTTGACAGCTTGATAAATTTCCCCCATAAACTGAACTCCCTAGCCCCTAAAGGTCTAAACAGAGACTTTGATTGGTCCCTGTTCATATAATATACCTGATAACATATGTAGTTTTCCTCTTTTTTAATATACAGTCAGGAATTGATCGATAGTAGTAGTAGATGGCGCTGGTCTATTGAGTGATTTTCTCTAGTAAGTGAAGAGAAAAAAGGCTTGATGCATATATTGAAGCCAATTAATATGGGTGCAGTATACTCACTCCATAAGATGAATCTTTACAGCTGAAAGGGAACGTAGCATCAGATGGCAAGAGTCCACAGGTTCCTGGAGTCAAATACTGAATTTTCAAGTTTATCCAAAAGTGGACTATAAATGAATAGAGACCCAAATGACAAAAGTATCCAGTGTGTAATTGAAAAAAATGTAGTAACTTACTCCATAAATAAGGAGATTCCAGCTCAGCACAGCAAAACAAGATCTTGACAATCTTTCAACAAAGGATAAAAGGTTTTATTTGCTCAACGCGTTTCAACGTATTACACGTCTTTATCAAGAGCATACATTAAAACAAGTAAAACAGGTAAGTAAAACCAAGTATTGAGTGTGTTTGCTGTGGCTACAGGGCTGGTTTATATACAGGTGAACAATTAGTTCCAATTTCCTGTTGAGCACAGGAAATTGGACTCACAAAAACTTCATAAAATGTTTAATACTATATATATGCATCAATAGTAAACTATTCCTAAAAATATAAATGAAGAAAAATATATTTTAAAGAAAATCATTAAAAAACCATCAAAGTTTAAAAATAGAGGCTTAGTTTAGTATTGATACGTTATTTAACCAATCAAAACATTTCTTGAATATTTAGACCAATGAACAGA
The DNA here is from genome assembly GCF_027579735.1 of Bombina bombina. Taxonomy (NCBI): domain Eukaryota; kingdom Metazoa; phylum Chordata; class Amphibia; order Anura; family Bombinatoridae; genus Bombina; species Bombina bombina. The sequence goes on along the minus strand of NC_069506.1, from coordinate 168,003,295 downwards.
CAGTGGTATAAAGTCCTCAATCAAGTAGTCCGTTGTGTAACAGTTCCTTTTCAGGTCCGATCTGTGGTCATATGCTTCTCTTGTCCAATCAGAGGACGGCTGTAATTCAAGGGTGAAAGCATCAATCCGGAAGAGTCAAAATTCTGTGTACTAATAGAGGGAGTGTCCCGAATGACATCAGACATACATCTCAGCCAATAAAACAAGATAAATAATTCTGAAAAAATTATCATTTTAACATTGTATAAAGTTTGATGTTTTAATGACTATAATTCTGCAAACTCAGACTAACATAAGATATAAGATAAATAGAAATAGAAATTATATTGTCATATTTTTATATAACCACATGATGGTAGTAGAATATAGTCTGTGATTGATTGGTGACAATAGCTAAGGTATAAGAGACAAAGCTGTGTGTAATTAAGGTAACATGACTAAGGGCCTATTGCAGGCCTGAAACTTTGTTCGTTTGTTTGCTCCTATGGATCCAGTTGCAAAATAAAGGTCTTTTAAGAAAATTTTTGGAGGCTGGAAATTGTGTGAATTTTGAAGCTCAGGTAGAAAAGAGACAAAGCTGTGTGTAATTAAGGTAACATGACTAAGGGCCTATTGCAGGCCTAAAACGTTGTTCGTTTGTTTGCTCCTATGGACCCAGTTGCAAAATAAAGGTCTTTTAAGAAAACTTTTGGAGGCTGGAAATTGTGCGAATTTTGAAGCAGTATTGGGACTTGTCAAATCCCCTTCCGTGCCCCACATACAAGGTGTGCTGTCTTCCTAACTTAATTGCCCCTTCCCCAATATTTTTTTCAGAATTCAATTATATTTTTTGTATGAATTAAAGATGTCAGATTTATGTCATATAGCAACCCTACAACCTCAATGCATCTATTAATCACCACTTTAAATTGTAGCTTTCCAGCCCCAGCTGCTGCAGCCCACCGTGAAATCTCCTGGTATTCTGGTAGGCCAATCCGGCTCTGATGGCCAACCGGTGGCCTGTGAACCACACACGTCCCTCTGCACTATTCCTTGCAGCCCCTGGGCAATGCAGAACTAAGAATGTGCACCATATTTTTGGTGTCCTTAAGAAAAAGTGGAACTAAAAGTGTGTGCACAGGTGAGTGGCCTTAACTTTTTAGCACCCTCTGGAGGGGAGAACAGCCGGCAGAGGATACTTTGCAGAACCTTACCTGACCCTGGCCATATGGAAGTTGACATTTTTAGTAGTAAATGTCATATAAGCAAACATAATTTTAAAGGCACTACAATTTAGCTCTCTCCCTTTAATATGTTATCATTGTTTGTGGTACATAGACTCATATGTCTCACATATTTGTTTGTGCTATATTTCTATTTATATAGGGAGTGGTGCTGTGTATTAAGAATTGTAACTTTATGAACAAAGTACAAAAAAGTATGGAAAAGTATATCACTATAGTTTACTAGTCAGGGTTTAAAAGCCACTAACCAAGAGGGACACATTTACTAGTCCACTCATTGTTAAAGATAGGAAAAAGTTAAATTATTTATTCCCCCGCTTCAATATCTCACTACTCTGGAACTAGAAAACTAATAGAAACGTCAAACCCCGCCAACAGTACTTGTAGCCTCCAACTCTTGTAAGGGTGGCAGTGTAATATTTTAAAAACAAAAGTTTTATTCAAATTCCATTAAAAATGAAAAACTATTAAAACCAAAGCATTCTGTGTTTTATTTGCTATATGTAGTGATGTCGCGAACCTAAAATTTTGTGTTCGCGAACGGCGAACGCAAACTTTGTCAAATGTTCGCGAACCGTCGAACCAGGCGAACCGCCATTTACTTCAATGGGCAGGCAAATTTTAAAACCCACAGGGACTCTTTCTGGCCACAATAGTGATGGAAAACTTGTTTCAAGGGTACTAACACCTGGACTGTGGCATGCCGGAGGGGGATCCATGGCAAAACTCCCACGTAAAATTACATAGTTGATGCAGAGTCTGGTTTTAATCCATAAAGGGCATAAATTATCTAACATTCCTAAATTGTTTGGAATAACGTGCTTTAAAACATCAGGTATGATGTTGTATCGATCAGGTAGTGTAAGGGTTACGCCCGCTTCACAGTGACGGACCAAACTCCCTGTTTAACGCACCGCAAACAGTCCATTTGCACAACCACGAGATCGATAGATTTGATAGATAGATCCATAGATTACATAGATCAATAGATGCAATATACATTTGATAGATACCAATTACATAGATCAAAAGATACAATATACATTTCATAGATACGAATGACATGGATCAAAAGATGCAATATACATTTGATAGATACGAATTACATCAATAGATGCAATATACATTTGCTAGATACGAATTACATAGATCAAAAGATGCAATATACATTTGATAGATATTAATTACATAGATCAATCGATGCAATATACATTTGATAGATAGGAATTACATAGATCAATAGATGCAATATACATTTGATAGATACGAATTGCATAGATCAATAGATGCAATATACATTTGATAGATACCAATTACATAGATCAAAAGATGCAATATACATTTGATAGATACGAATTACATAGATCAAAAGATGCAATTTACATTTGATAGATACGATTGATTGATAGTTAGATAGATTAGATAGATTGATAGATTAGATAGATAAATAGATAGATAGATTTGATAGATATATAATTTCAATGACAGAGTATTACAAGACGTGCGGTCTGGGACCCGTGGTGTGTTAAGTACTAAGTAGTACTATTCTTAGCAGTTTAATACCTGTTACTCCCCCTATAGATAGATCCATAGATTACATAGATCAATAGATGCAATATACATTTGATAGATACCAATTACATAGATCAAAAGATGCAATATACATTTGATAGATACGAATTACATAGATCGATAGATGCAATATATATTTGATAGATACGATTGATAGATTGATAGATTAGATGCAATTTACATTTGATAGATATGAATTAAATAGATCAAAATATGCAATATACATTTGTTAGATACGAATTACATCGATCAATAGATGCAATATACATTTGATAGATACGAATTGCATAGATCAATAGATGCAATATACATTTGATAGATACGATTAGATAGATTTGATAGATAAATAGCTAATTTGAAAGATATATAATTTGACAGACTGCGAATTACAAAGACGTGCGTTCTGGCACCCATGGTTAGGTTACTTCCTTTTGCACAATCGAGTATACCAGTTGCAGAGGTTCTGACATTGCATTCTGGCTGCACCTCTCCCTGCAAGAGAGATCTGTTACAGAGTCTGTGGGCCTGTATGCAAAGAGCTGGCCTGCCTGAAAGGAGCAGCAAGGCAGATCAAAAGATGCAATATACATTTGATAGATAAGAAATACAGAGATCGATAGATGCAATATATATTTGATAGATACGATTGATAGATTGATAGATTAGATAGATAAATAGATAGATAGATTTGATAGATATATAATTTCAATGACAGAGTATTACAAGACGTGCGGTCAGGGAACCATGGTAAGGTTACTTCCTTTTGCACAATCAAGTATACCAGTTGCAGAGGTTCTGACCCTGCATTATGGCTGCACCTCTCCCTAAAAGAGGGATCTGTTACAGAGTCTGTGGGCCTGTATGCAAAGAGCTGGCCTGCCTGAAAGGAGCAGCAAGGCAGATCAAAAGAAAGTAAGAAGAAGAAGAAGAAATACAGAGATCGATAGATGCAATATATATTTGATAGATACGATTGATAGTTAGATAGATTAGATAGATAGATAGATAGATAGATAGATAGATAGATAGATAGATTAGATAAATAGATAGATAGATTTGATAGATATATAATTTCAATGACAGAGTATAACAATAAGACATGCGGTCTGTGACCCATGGCAAGGTTACTTCCTTTTGCATAATCGAGTACAGGTTAGCGTCCAGGATTGCCTTTTTGTGCTGTCTGATTCTTTCAGGTATACCAGTTGCCGAGGTTCTGACCCTGCATTCTGGCTGCACCTCTCCCTGCAAGAGAGATCTGTTACAGAGTCTGTGGGCCTGTATGCAAAGAGCTGGCCTGCCTGAAAGGAGCAGCAAGGCAGAGGGATCGATTCATGCCTATAAGAAACCAGAGGGCACGATACCTGCTGGAAGTGTGCAGTGAGGCAGAGGGATCTATTCCTGCCTAGAAGCAGACAGGCAGAGGGGACGCTACCTGCCTGGGAGCCAGGGGCGGACTGAGACCATTCAGGGCCCCCGGGCAAAAGTGTGACAGGGCCCCCCACGGCCTCTTTGCTCCACCTACCTACCTCCTCTGCCCCTCCTCCACCATATTGCCCCTCCCATCTCAATTGCCCCTCCCATATCCATTGCCCCTCCCATGTAATATGCCCCTCCCCCACCATGTTTTCATTGCCATTTAAAGAGACAATTTTTTCCAGAAATATTTTTAATAAGAACTAAATATTGTAAATTAGTGCTTATGGGGAAACAAATATATCCCCATGCCTATATGCACTACAGTATGGAACAAAAAGTAATTAGGGGCAGACAAGGGGGTAAAATCACTTGTTACTGGCAGCTAAAGAAGTAAAATCATTAATTTGTATTTGTATATTTCCTTTAAATAAGAGATGCATGATCAAATAAAGATAAAACTATCTCCATTTTAACTGAAACCAGGGCATGTTTAGAGAAATCAATTTTAAAGGGAGAGTATTAAACTTTAAAGGGATGTTAGCGCTGCGGAATCTGTTGGCGCTCTACAAATAAACGATAATAATAATAATAATGAAACCCAAAAATGTATTTCATGATTTAGGTAGAACATACAATTTTAAACACTTTCCAGTTTACTTCTATTATCAAATTTGCTCCATTCTCGTGGTATCATTTGTTGAAGGCGCAGCAATGCCCTACTGGTTTCTAACTGAACACAAGGGTGAGCCAATGACAATCAGTATATATATGCAGGCACCAATCAGCAGCTAGAACCTAGGTTCTTTGCTGCTCTTGAGCTTACCTAGATAAACCTTTCAGCAAAGGATAACAAGAGAAGGAAGAAAATTAAATAATATAATTAAATCAGACAGTTATTTAAAATGTTATGCTCTGTGTAATAAATGATCATAAATGTCTAATTATGACTTTACTGTCCCTTTAATGATTCAGATTGAACATAAAATTTTAAACACATTCATTACAATTTACTTCTATTATCTAAGTTGCTAATTTCACTTCCTATCATTTGTTGAAAAGCATACCTGGGTAGGTTCAGGAGCAGCAATGGACTACTGGGATTTAGTTGAAGCTTTCTGGATGCACATATATGCCTCTTGTTATTGGCTCACCCAACATGTTCAGCTAGCTCCCAGTAGGAAATTGCTGCTCCCCTCCTAATGCCCGCCAAAACCTAATATATACAAATTTAACACAATGTAGAGGTTCCCTATGCCTCACACACAGCCCCTCCCCAGTACCTTATATACAGATCTATACTATTATAGAGAGGCCCCTCTGTCTCACACACAGCCCCCTCTTCAGTACCTTATATACAGATATATAATATTATAGAGAGCCCCCCTCTGTCTCACACACACACAGTCCCTCCCTAGTACCTTATATACAGATCTATACTATTATAGAGAGGTTCACTGTGTCTCACACAGTCCCTCCCCAGTACCTTATATACAGATCTATAATATTATAGAGAGGCCCCCTCTGTCTCACGCACACACAGCCCCCTCTTCAGTACCTTATATACAGATATATAATATTAAAGAGAGCCCCCCTCTGTCTCACACACACACAGTCCCTCCCTATTACCTTATATACAGATATATAATATTATAGAGAGGTTCCCTGTGTCTCACACACAGCCCCCTCCCCAGTACCTTATATACATATATATAATATTATAGAGAGGTTCCCTGTGTCTCACACACAGCCCCCTCCCCAGTACATTATATACAGATATATAATATTATAGAGAGCCCCCCTCTGTCTCACACACACACAGTCCCTCCCCAGTACCTTATTTACAGATCTATAATATTATAGAGAGGCCCCCTCTGTCTCACACACACACAGCCCCCTCCCCAGTACCTTATATACAGATATATAATATTATAGAGAGCCCTCCTCTGTCTCACACACACACAGTCCCTCCCTAGTACCTTATATACAGATATATAATATTATAGAGAGGCCCCCTCTGTCTCACACACACACAGTCCCTCCCTAGTACCTTATATACAGATATATAATATTATAGAGAGGTTCCCTGTGTCTCACACACAGCCCCCTCCCTAGTACCTTATATACAGATCTATACTATTATAGAGAGGCCCCCTCTGTCTCACACACACACAGCCCCCTCCCCAGTACCTTATTTACAGATCTATACTATTATAGAGAGGCCCCCTCTGTCTCACACACACACAGCCCCCTCCCCAGTACCGTATATACATATATAAATATATGCTTGTCTGGGACTTCTTTAGTTCTTTTTTAACGCTTGCACTGCACACAATGTGTCCTTTATTTGCACTGCAAACACTTTACACTTATCAATTTGCTTGTGCCTTTGTGTCCTCATCACACTATTTATATTATATTTTGTTCATTCTTATCACCCTGACTTTCCATCTCTGCTTTGTCACCGACACCAGATGACTCAATTTATCTGCATGGCCACGGACAGATATTGGGCTACACACAGAATTCTCCCAAATTCCGGACTGCTTACTAAGTATACAGCCCTGCCCCCCCCCCCCTCCGGCAGCAACCGGCTCCTTCACTTACCTTGCTTGCTGGCTTAGTTAGTCGACTGGTCATCGTTGCTTGCCGCTCAGCTGTCCTGACTCAGTGTCCCCTATCCTCCTTGGCTCTATCACATGGCCACACATGGTCTGCTGCAGCTCCTGCCGCCTGAGCCTAATGCTCTGTTAAAATTGTGTGCGCACGGCGTGTGGAGGCGGAGCTGAGCAGCAAGACAGAGCCAGGACAGGTAGGAGTGTAATATGTGGACCGGATTCTGGATATACACGCCGGCCGGTCCACATATTAATTTGCAGGGCAGGCTGCCGCCTTACTTACAGGCTCCACTGCGTCTGCTCCAGAGTCCAGTCCAGTTTTTTTCATTAACAGTCAGACAGTGGAGTGCAGACTGCAGACAGTGGAGTGCAGAGACACAGGACTTGGTTGCACTTGTCATCACAGTGACGTTACCGCTAGGTTAACCGGCTCCTGCTTTACAGAGTTAAAGTCACGACACGCTGCCGAGGGCGACCCCACCCCCACCCCACGCAAAAAAATAAAATAATTAAAGGGACACTGAACCCAAATTTTTTCTTTCATGATTCAGATAGAGCATGTAATTTTAAGCAACTTTCTAATTTACTTATATTATCAATTTTTCTTCATTCTCTTGCAATCTTTATGTGAAAAGAAGGCTTTTCAGCTAAGGAGCCAGCAAATTGTGGGTTCAGAACCATGGACAGTACTTGTTTAAAGTTGCTGTCCAATCAGCAAGAACAACCCAGGTTGTTCACCTAAAATGGGCCGGCATCTATACTTACATTCTTGCTTTTCAAATAAACATAACAAGAAAATGAAGACAATTTGATAATAAGAGTAAATTAGAAAGTTGCTTAAAATTGCATGCTCTATATGAATCACAAAAGAATTTTTTTGGCTACAGTGTCCCTTTAAGGCAAAAAAAAAAATCTTAATAAAAAAATTTTAATAGAAAAAAAAGCCAGCTACTATGATGCAGGGGGTGGGCCCCTTTAAGAAGTCGGGCCCTCGGGCCAGGGCCGATTTGCCCGACTTGTCAGTCCGCCCCTGCTGGGAGACCACTGAGACCAGCCCAGCTGGGGGAGATACAGCCACTGGCTTGACCCTGGTCTCAGCCACGATAGCCCTGGTCCCACTATTTGAAGGCAGGGGGATTTATTCCTGCCTAGAAGCAGACAGGCAGAGGGGACGATACCTGCCAAGAAAGAGCTGAAGTGCAGAGAGGGTGCTACCTGACTGGGAGTCCACTTATACCAGCCCAGCTGCGGGAGATACACCCGCTGGCTTGACCCCGGTCTCAGCAACTATATCTCTGGTCCCACTATACGGTGGCCACCCCTGGGTTTGGACAGAGGAAGGGAGACCCCCTAGTGGAGTAACGCTACATACGGGAGATGCAAAAAGATGTTTGGACACCCAGTACAGGTCTTTCTCCTTCAGCCTTTTTATACGAGGGTCCCCGACCCTCAACAGGCACAACAGCATGAAATACCACATATGCCATCCTTTTGCACAATAGAGTACAGGTATGGCATTGATTTTAGGAAGCCGGAGATAATTTTTCGGAACCGGGAGATGGAAAAAGCTGCTTGGACACCCAGTACAGGTCGTTCTCTTTCAGCCTTTTTATACGGGTGTCCCCGACCCTCAACAGGCACAACAGCATGAAACACTACATATGCCATCCTTTTGCACAATAGAGTACCGTTATGGCATTGATTTTAGGAACCCGGAGATAATTTTTATGAACCGGGAGATGGAAAAAGATGCTTTGACACCCAGTACAGGTCGTCCTCCTTCACCCTTTTTAGACGAGGGTCCCCAACCCTCAACAGAAACAACAGCATGAAACACCACATATGCCATCCTTTAGCACAATAGAGTACAGGTATGGCATCGATTTTAGGAACCCAGAGATAATTTTTAGGAACCGGGAGATGGAAAAAGATGCTTGGACACCCAGTACAGGTCATTCTCCTTCAGCCTTTTTATACGAGGGTCCCGGACCCTCAACAGAAACAACAGCATGAAACACCACATATGCCATCCTTTTGAACAATCCAGTACAGGTATGGCATCGATTTTAGGAACCCGGAGATAATTTTTAGGAACCGGGAGATGGAAAAAGATGCTTTGACACCCAGTACAGGTCGTCCTCCTTCAGCCTTTTTAGACGAGGGTCCCCGACCCTCAACAGAAACAACAGCATGAAACACCACATATGCCATCCTTTAGCACAATAGAGTACAGGTATGGCATCGATTTTAGGAACCCAGAGATAATTTTTAGGAACCGGGAGATGGAAAAAGATGCTTGTACACCCAGTACAGGTCGTTCTCCTTCCGCCTTTTTATACGAGGGTCCAGGACCCTCAACAGAAACAACAGCATGAAACACCACATATGCCATCCTTTTGAATAATCCAGTACAGGTATGGCATCGATTTTAGAAACCCGGAGATAATTTTTAGGAACCGGGAAATTGAACAAAAAACATGCTTGGACACCCAGTACATTTCGTTCTCCTTCAGCCTTTTTATATGAGGGTCCAGGACCCTCAACAGAAACAACAGCATGAAACACCACATATGCCATCCTTTTGAATAATCCAGTACAGGTATGGCATCGATTTTAGAAACCCGGAGATAATTTTTAGGAACCGGGAAATTGAACAAAAAACATGCTTGGACACCCAGTACACTTCGTTCTCCTTCAGCCTTTTTATACGAGGGTCCAGGACCCTCAACAGAAACAACAGCATGAAACACCACATATGCCATCCTTTTGAATAATCCAGTACAGGTATGGCATTTATTTTAGGAACCCGGAGATAATTTTTAGGAACCGGGAGATGGAAAAAGATGCTTGGACACCCAGTACAGGTCGTTCTCCTTTAGCCTTTTTATAAGAGGGTCCAGGACCCTCAACAGAAACAACAGCATGAAACACCACATATGCCATCCTTTTGAACAATAGAGTAGAGGTATGGCATCCATTTTAGAAACCCGGAGATAATTTTTAGGAACAGGGAAATTGAACAAAAAACATGCTTGGACACCCAGTACACTTCGTTCTCCTTCAGCCTTTTTATACGAGGGTCCCGGACCCTCAACAGAAACAACAGCATGAAACACCACATATGCCATCCTTTTGAATAATCCAGTACAGGTATGGCATCAATTTTAGGAACCCGGAGATAATTTTTAGGAACCGGGAAATGGAAAAAGGTGCTAGGACAACCAGTAGACTTCGTTCTCCTTCAGCCTTTTTATACGAGGGTCCAGGACCCTCAACAGAAACAACAGCATGAAACACCACATATGCCATCCTTTTGAACAATCCATTACAGGTATGGCATCGATTTTAGGAACCCGGAGATAATTTTTAGGAACCGGGAGATGGAAAAAGATGCTTGGACACCCAGTACAGGTCGTTCTCCTTCAGCCTTTTTATACGAGGGTCCAGGACCCTCAACAGAAACAACAGCATGAAACACCACATATGCCATCCTTTTGAACAATAGAGTACAGGTATGGCATCCATTTTAGGAACCCGGAGATAATTTTTAGGAACCGGGAAATTGAACAAAAAACGTGCTTGGACACCCAGTACAGGTCGTTCTCCTTCAGCCTTTTTATACGATGGTCCACGACCCTCAACAGGCACAACAGCATGAAACACCACATATGCCATCCTTTTGCACAATAGAGTACAGGTATGGCATCCATTTTAGGAACCCGGAGATAATTTTTAGGAACCGGGAAATTGAAGAAAAAGCATGCTTGGACACCCAGTACAGGTCGTTCTCCTTCAGCCTTTTTATACGATGGTACACGACCCTCAACAGGCACAACAGCATGAAACACCACATATGCCATCCTTTGGAACAATAGAGTACAGGTATGGCATCCATTTTAGGAACCCGGAGATAATTTTTAGGAACTGGGAAATTGAACAAAAAAGCGTACTTGGACACCCAGTACAGGTCGTTCTCCTTCAGCCTTTTTATACGATGGTCAACGACCCTCAACAGGCACAACAGCATGAAACACCACATATGCCATCCTTTTGCACAATAGAGTACAGGTATGGCATCGATTTTAGGAACCCGGAGATAATTTTTTGGAACCGGGAAATTGAAGAAAAAGCATGCTTGGACACCCAGTACAGGTCGTTCTCCTTCAGCCTTTTTATACGATGGTCCACGACCCTTAACAGGCACAACAGCATGAAACACCACATATTCCATCCTTTTGAACAATAGAGTACAGGTATGGCATCGATTTTAGAAACCCGGAGATAATTTTTAGGAACCGGGAAATTGAACAAAAAACATGCTTGGACACCCAGTACATTTCGTTCTCCTTCAGCCTTTTTATATGAGGGTCCAGGACCCTCAACAGAAACAACAGCATGAAACACCACATATGCCATCCTTTTGAATAATCCAGTACAGGTATGGCATCGATTTTAGAAACCCGGAGATAATTTTTAGGAACCGGGAAATTGAACAAAAAACATGCTTGGACACCCAGTACACTTCGTTCTCCTTCAGCCTTTTTATTCGAGGGTCCAGGACCCTCAACAGAAACAACAGCATGAAACACCACATATGCCATCCTTTTGAATAATCCAGTACAGGTATGGCATTTATTTTAGGAACCCGGAGATAATTTTTAGGAACCGGGAGATGGAAAAAGATGCTTGGACACCCAGTACAGGTCGTTCTCCTTTAGCCTTTTTATAAGAGGGTCCAGGACCCTCAACAGAAACAACAGCATGAAACACCACATATGCCATCCTTTTGAACAATAGAGTAGAGGTATGGCATCCATTTTAGAAACCCGGAGATAATTTTTAGGAACAGGGAAATTGAACAAAAAACATGCTTGGACACCCAGTACACTTCGTTCTCCTTCAGCCTTTTTATACGAGGGTCCCGGACCCTCAACAGAAACAACAGCATGAAACAACACATATGCCATCCTTTTGAATAATCCAGTACAGGTATGGCATCAATTTTAGGAACCCGGAGATAATTTTTAGGAACCGGGAAATGGAAAAAGGTGCTAGGACAACCAGTAGACTTCGTTCTCCTTCAGCCTTTTTATACGAGGGTCCAGGACCCTCAACAGAAACAACAGCATGAAACACCACATATGCCATCCTTTTGAACAATCCATTACAGGTATGGCATCGATTTTAGGAACCCGGAGATAATTTTTAGGAACCGGGAGATGGAAAAAGATGCTTGGACACCCAGTACAGGTCGTTCTCCTTCAGCCTTTTTATACGAGGGTCCAGGACCCTCAACAGAAACAACAGCATGAAACACCACATATGCCATCCTTTTGAACAATAGAGTACAGGTATGGCATCCATTTTAGGAACCCGGAGATAATTTTTAGGAACCGGGAAATTGAACAAAAAACGTGCTTGGACACCCAGTACAGGTCGTTCTCCTTCAGCCTTTTTATACGATGGTCCACGACCCTCAACAGGCACAACAGCATGAAACACCACATATGCCATCCTTTTGCACAATAGAGTACAGGTATGGCATCGATTTTAGGAACCCGGAGATAATTTTTAGGAACCGGGAAATTGAAGAAAAAGCATGCTTGGACACCCAGTACAGGTCGTTCTCCTTCAGCCTTTTTATACGATGGTACACGACCCTCAACAGGCACAACAGCATGAAACACCACATATGCCATCCTTTGGAACAATAGAGTACAGGTATGGCATCCATTTTAGGAACCCGGAGATAATTTTTAGGAACTGGGAAATTGAACAAAAAAGCGTACTTGGACACCCAGTACAGGTCGTTCTCCTTCAGCCTTTTTATACGATGGTCAACGACCCTCAACAGGCACAACAGCATGAAACACCACATATGCCATCCTTTTGCACAATAGAGTACAGGTATGGCATCGATTTTAGGAACCCGGAGATAATTTTTTGGAACCGGGAAATTGAAGAAAAAGCATGCTTGGACACCCAGTACAGGTCGTTCTCCTTCAGCCTTTTTATACGATGGTCCACGACCCTTAACAGGCACAACAGCATGAAACACCACATATTCCATCCTTTTGAACAATAGAGTACAGGTATGGCATCGATTTTAGAAACCCGGAGATAATTTTTAGGAACCGGGAAATTGAACAAAAAACATGCTTGGACACCCAGTACATTTCGTTCTCCTTCAGCCTTTTTATATGAGGGTCCAGGACCCTCAACAGAAACAACAGCATGAAACACCACATATGCCATCCTTTTGAATAATCCAGTACAGGTATGGCATCGATTTTAGAAACCCGGAGATAATTTTTAGGAACCGGGAAATTGAATAAAAAACATGCTTGGACACCCAGTACACTTCGTTCTCCTTCAGCCTTTTTATACGAGGGTCCAGGACCCTCAACAGAAACAACAGCATGAAACACCACATATGCCATCCTTTTGAATAATCCAGTACAGGTATGGCATTTATTTTAGGAACCCGGAGATAATTTTTAGGAACCGGGAGATGGAAAAAGATGCTTGGACACCCAGTACAGGTCGTTCTCCTTTAGCCTTTTTATAAGAGGGTCCAGGACCCTCAACAGAAACAACAGCATGAAACACCACATATGCCATCCTTTTGAACAATAGAGTAGAGGTATGGCATCCATTTTAGAAACCCGGAGATAATTTTTAGGAACAGGGAAATTGAACAAAAAACATGCTTGGACACCCAGTACACTTCGTTCTCCTTCAGCCTTTTTATACGAGGGTCCCGGACCCTCAACAGAAACAACAGCATGAAACACCACATATGCCATCCTTTTGAATAATCCAGTACAGGTATGGCATCAATTTTAGGAACCCGGAGATAATTTTTAGGAACCGGGAAATGGAAAAAGGTGCTAGGACAACCAGTAGACTTCGTTCTCCTTCAGCCTTTTTATACGAGGGTCCAGGACCCTCAACAGAAACAACAGCATGAAACACCACATATGCCATCCTTTTGAACAATCCATTACAGGTATGGCATCGATTTTAGGAACCCGGAGATAATTTTTAGGAACCGGGAGATGGAAAAAGATGCTTGGACACCCAGTACAGGTCGTTCTCCTTCAGCCTTTTTATACGAGGGTCCAGGACCCTCAACAGAAACAACAGCATGAAACACCACATATGCCATCCTTTTGAACAATAGAGTACAGGTATGGCATCCATTTTAGGAACCCGGAGATAATTTTTAGGAACCGGGAAATTGAACAAAAAACATGCTTGGACACCCAGTACAGGTCGTTCTCCTTCAGCCTTTTTATACGATGGTCCACGACCCTCAACAGGCACAACAGCATGAAACACCACATATGCCATCCTTTTGCACAATAGAGTACAGGTATGGCATCGATTTTAGGAACCCGGAGATAATTTTTAGGAACCGGGAAATTGAAGAAAAAGCATGCTTGGACACCCAGTACAGGTCGTTCTCCTTCAGCCTTTTTATACGATGGTACACGACCCTCAACAGGCACAACAGCATGAAACACCACATATGCCATCCTTTGGAACAATAGAGTACAGGTATGGCATCCATTTTAGGAACCCGGAGATAATTTTTAGGAACTGGGAAATTGAACAAAAAAGCGTACTTGGACACCCAGTACAGGTCGTTCTCCTTCAGCCTTTTTATACGATGGTCAACGACCCTCAACAGGCACAACAGCATGAAACACCACATATGCCATCCTTTTGCACAATAGAGTACAGGTATGGCATCGATTTTAGGAACCCGGAGATAATTTTTTGGAACCGGGAAATTGAAGAAAAAGCATGCTTGGACACCCAGTACAGGTCGTTCTCCTTCAGCCTTTTTATACGATGGTCCACGACCCTTAACAGGCACAACAGCATGAAACACCACATATGCCATCCTTTTGAACAATAGAGTACAGGTATGGCATCGATTTTAGAAACCCGGAGATAATTTTTAGGAACCGGGAAATTGAACAAAAAACATGCTTGGACACCCAGTACAGGTCGTTCTCCTTCAGCCTTTTTATACGATGGTCCACGACCCTCAACAGGCACAACAGCATGAAACACCACATATGCCAATCTTTTGCTCAATAGAATACAGGTATGGCATCGATTTTAGGAACCCGGAGATCATTTTTAGGAACCGGGAAATTGAACAAAAAACAAGCTTGGACACCCAGTACAGGTCGTTCTCCTTCAGACTTTTTATACGATAGGCCACGACCCTCAACAGGCACAACAGCATGAAACACCACATATGCCAACCTTTTGCACAATAGAGTACAGGTATGGCATCGATTTTAGGAGCCCGGAGATAATTTTTAGGAACCGGGAAATTGAACAAAAAACGAGCTTGGACAACCAGTACAGGTCGCTCTTCTTCAGCTTTTTTATACAATGGTCCACAACCCTCAACAGGCACAACAGCATGAAACACCACATATGCCATCCTTTTGCACAATAGATTACAGATATGGCATTGATTTTAGGAACCCGGAGATAATTTTGGGGAACCGTGAAATTGAACAAAAAACATGCTTGGAAACCCAGTACAGGTCGTTCTCCTTCAGCCTTTTTTTTACGATGGTCCACGACCCTGAACAGGCACAACAGCATGAAACTCCACATATGCCATCCTTTTGCACAATAGATTACAGATATGGCATTGATTTTAGGAACCCGGAGATAATTTTGGGGAACCGGGAAATTGAACAAAAAACATGCTTGGACACCCAGTACAGGTCGTTCTCCTTCAGCCTTTTTATACGATGGTCCACGACCCTTAACAGGCACAACAGCATGAAACACCACATATGCCATCCTTTTGAACAATAGAGTACAGGTATGGCATAGATTTTAGAAACCCGGAGATAATTTTTAGGAACCGGGAAATTGAACAAAAAACATGCTTGGACACCCAGTACAGGTCGTTCTCCTTCAGCCTTTTTATACGATGGTCCACGACCCTCAACAGGCACAACAGCATGAAACACCACATATGCCAATCTTTTGCTCAATAGAGTACAGGTATGGCATCGATTTTAGGAACCAGGAGATAATTTTTAGGAACCGGGAAATTGAACAAAAAACAAGCTTGGACACCCAGTACAGGTCGTTCTCCTTCAGCCTTTTTATACGATAGTCCACGACCCTCAACAGGCACAACAGCATGAAACACCACATATGCCATCCTTTTGCACAATAGAGTACAGGTATGGCATCGATTTTAGGAACCCGGAGATAATTTTTAGGAACCGGGAAATTGAACAAAAAACGTGCTTGGACAACCAGTACAGGTCGTTCTTCTTCAGCTTTTTTATACAATGGTCCACAACCCTCAACAGGCACAACAGCATGAAACACCACATATGCCATCCTTTTGCACAATAGATTACAGATATGGCATTGATTTTAGGAACCCGGAGATAATTTTGGGGAACCGGGAAATTGAACAAAAAACATGCTTGGAAACCCAGTACAGGTCGTTCTCCTTCAGCCTTTTTTTTACGATGGTCCACGACCCTGAACAGGCACAACAGCATGAAACTCCACATATGCCATCCTTTTGCACAATAGATTACAGATATGGCATTGATTTTAGGAACCCGGAGATAATTTTTAGGAACCGTGAGATGGAAAAAGATGCTTGGTCGGTCCTCCTACTTCAAATTTGGGGCACTGCGCGTGCAATCTACTGTGCTACCAGATATGAGTGGTGTGTTAATGAGTACTATTCTTAACAGTTTCATCACTGTTATGTGCCTTTTTTTGGTTTGGGTTTTGTAGCCACAGTGCAGCACCAGAGGCCAGAAAAATTAGGCATGTCCAAATGCCTGAAAAATTAGGAATTGTTCCAGGCGCTGCTGTAGCAGCGGCCAGAAAAATTGATGTTTGTAAAACAGTTAGAAAGTGCCCTAAAACATTGCGGCTTGAACACTAGTTGTTGGCGGATAAGTCACGCAAGTCATCCGGCATTCTAAGAAAAAATACGACAGCGTGTGTACCATTTGTAGCCCAAGGCAGCTTATCTCATCATCAGGCCTTTTTTACTCAAATGTATTGCCCAATGTCAGTCCCTTCGGGATCCATCCCTCATTCATTTTAATAAAGGTGAGATAATCAAGACTTTTTTGACCTAGGCAACTTCTCTTCTCAGTGACAAAACCTCCTGCTGCACTGAAAGTCTTTTCTGACAGGACACTTGAAGCGGGGCAGGCCAGACGTTCGATTGCAAATTGGGATAGCTCAGGCCACAGTTCAAGCCTGCACACCCAGTAGTCAAGGGGTCCATCGCTCCTCAGAGTGTCGAGATCCGCAGTTAATGCTAGGTAGTCTGCTACCTGTCGGTTGAGTCTTTCTCTGAGGCTGGATCCCAAAGGCTCTGGGGATCCATAGGAGTTAAAAAGGTCCGCATGTCCTCCATCAACAACACGTCAGGAAAGCATCCTGTCCTTGCCGCCGTGGTCATGGGAGGAGGAGGATTACTTTCATCTCTTCCCCTGATAGATTCCCGTTGTGCTGTGACATCACCCTTATACGCTGTGTAAAGCATAGTTTTTAATTTATTTTGGAACTGCTCCATCCTTTCCGACTTGCCGGAATTTTGTAACATTTCAGTCACTTTATGCTTATACCAGGGGTCTAGTAGCGTGGACACCCAGCACAGGTCGCTCTCCTTCAGCTTTTTTATACGAGGGTCCCTCAACAGGCACGACAGCATGAAAGACCCCATTTGCACAAGGTTGGATGCCGAGCTAATCATGTCCCATTCCTCGTCCTCACTGATGTCACTGAAGGTATCTTCTTCCCCCCAGCCACGTACAACACCACGGGTACCAGATAGGTGACAACAACGAGCACCCTGGGATGCCTATTGTGCTTGGTCTTCCTCCTCCTCCTCCTCCTCAAAGCCACATTCCTCCTCTGACTCCTCTTCCTCACAATCCTCTTCCTGCGTTGCTGCAGGTCCAGCAAGCGATGCTGATAAGGCTGTTTCTGGTGGTGATGGACACCACAACTCTTCCTCTTCACGCTCATCTACGGCCTGATCCAGCACTCTTCGCAGGGCACGCTCCAGGAAGAAAACAAATGGTATGATGTCTCTGATGGTGCCTTCATTGCAACTGACAAGGTTTGTCACCTCCTCAAAAGGACGCATGAGCCTACAGGCATTGCTCATGAGCGTCCAATAATTTGGAAAAAAAATCCCCAGCTCCCCAGAGGCTGTCCTAGCACCCCGGTCATACAAATACTCGTTAACAGCTTTTTCTTGTTGGAGCAGGTAATCGAACATTAGGAGTGTTGAATTCCAACGTGTCGGGCTGTCGCAAATCAAGCGCCTCACTGGCAGGTTGTTTCGACGCTGGATATCGGACAAGTGCGCCATGGCCATGTAGGAACGCCTGAAATGGCCACACACCTTCCTGGCCTGCTTCAGGAAGTCCTGTAAGCCTGGGTACTTATGCACAAAGCGTGGTAAAATCAGATTACACACATGTGCCATGCACGGCACATGTGTCAACTTGCCCAATTTCAATGCCGCCACCAAATTACTTCCATTGCCAGAAACAACCTTGCCAATCTCCAGTTGGTGCGGAGTCAGCCACTGATCCACCTGTGTGTTCAGGGCGGACAGGAGTGCTGGTGCGGTGTGACTCTCGGCTTTCAGGCAAGTCAACCACAAGGCGGCGTGACACTGCCGTATCCGGGATGTTGAATAGTACCTGGGGAGCTGGGGGGTGCCGTTGATGTGGAGCAAGACGCAGCAGCAGAAGAGGACTCAGCCGAGGAAGAGGTTATGGAAGAGGATGGAGTAGGAGGAGTAGAGGAGGTAGCAGCAGGCCTGCCTGCAAGTCGTGGCGGTGTCACCAACTCCTCTGCAGAGCCATGCATTCCATGCTTGTCAGCCGTCAGCAGGTTTACCCAATGTGCAGTGTAGGTTATATACCTGCCCTGACCATGCTTTGCAGACCAGCTATCAGTGGTCATATGGACCCTTGCCCCAACCCTGTGTGCCAGACATGTCATTACTTCCTTTCGCACAATCGAGTACAGGTTTGGGATTGCCTTTTGTGAAAAGAAATTTCGGCCAGGTACCTTCCACTGCGGTGTCCCAATAGATACAAATTTTTTGAAAGCCTCAGACTCCACCAGCTTGTATGGTAAAAGCTGGCGGGCTAAGAGTTCAGACAAGCCAGCTGTCAGATGCCAGGCAAGGGGGTGACTTTGGGAAATTGGCTTCTTACACGCTCAAACATGTCCTTGACAGACACCTGACTGTGGGCAGATGACCAGGAACTGCTACGTAAGAGAGACTGAGTGAAGGATGGTTGAGAGGGGGCAAGGAGGACAGCAGTGGTTGACGTGGCTGAAGATGCTGGACCAGGAGGAGGAGGGCGGCTTTGAGTTTGTGTGCTGTTTCTACTCATGTGTTCTTCCCATCAGCATTTGTGATGTGAGACCATGTGCCTTCGCAAAGCAGTTGTACCTAGGTGGGTGTTGGACTTCCCACGACTCAGTTTCTTTTGGCACAGGTTGCAAATGGCATCGCTGTTGTCAGAGGCAGACACACACAAAAAATGCCACACTGCTGAGCTCTACGATGACGGCATTCTGGTTTTGTCAACAGCATGCGTTGATTGGCGTGCTGTCTGGCTGACCCCGGGTGCCGATGCATGCTGTCTGACTGTGCCACTAGCTCCTTGCGATGACCTCCCCCTGCTTCCAACTTGTCTCCTCCTCCTCCTCTCTGTCTCCCCATCTGAACTTTCCCCCTCTTCTTCTTCTCTTCTAGCGGGCACCCACGTGACATCCACGGACACATCATCATCAACCGCTTCACTTGTATCTGACACAACAAAGAAAGCAGCAGCGGGTACAACATCATCATCATCACACCATACATCCATGTCTGTAATGCTGCCTGACTGAGACATATCACTGTTATCTACATCCTCTGTCAATGATGGTTGCGCATCACTCATTTCTTCCAACTGATGTGTCAATAACTCCTCTGACAGATCAAGTGAAGCGGCTGCGGTGCTAGTGTTGGTGGTGGCGACAGGCGGGCGAGTGGCACTGGTCACTTGCGAGGTGCCCAAAGCACAGCTGGAAGTGGATGGTGCATCAAGGTTAGGACTAAGAGCGGAAGCTGTAGAATATTGGGTGTCCTGTGTTAGCCGTTCAACTAGGTCCTCCTCAGAACTTTTCGCGTCCCTGGCACCTGGCCTCTGAACACTGTGCATAGTTGTAGGGTCTAAGGGAATCACAGCACCATGACCACGACGGCACCTGCGGGGTGGCCTGCCTCTGCCTGTCATTTTTTTTAAAATGTACACTTACAATACTATTAAACAAATTATGAGTGGTGGCACTGGGCAAGTGGGCACAGTATACGCTGTGAGCCTGACACAAAAAAGCAGACTGATGTTTCAAAGTCAAAAATGTTTATTTTTTAAATATTAAAAATACTGTGACAACAAATTTGAGTGGTGCCACTAACTTGGCAAGTGGTCCTGGCACACACGCTGGCAGGCAGGCAACTTCAATTAGATTACTATAGTAGACTGATGTTTCACAGTCAAAAAAGTTTTTTTATTAAATATTTAAAATACTGTTATAACAAATATGAGTGGTGGCACTAGTTGGCAAGTGGGCCTGGCACACCCGCTGGCAGGCAGGCAACTGCAATTCAATTGCACTAGCAGACTGATGATTCACAGTCAAAAAAGTTTTTATTTTAAATATTTACACTACTGTTATAACAAATATGATTGGTGGCACTAGTTGGCAAGTGGGCCTGGCACACACGCTGGCAGGCAGGCAACTGCAATTCAATTGCACTAGCAGACTGATGATTCACAGTCAAAAAAGTTTTTATTTTAAATATTTACACTACTGTTATAACAAATATGATTGGTGGCACTAGTTGGCAAGTGGGCCTGGCACACATGCTGGCAGGCAGGCAACTGCAATTCAATTGCACTAGCAGACTGATGATTCACAGTCAAAAAAGTTTTTATTTTAAATATTTTCAAAACTGTTATAACAAATATGATTGGTGGCAATAGTTGGCAAGTGGGCCTGGCACACACGCTGGCAGGCAGGCAACTTCAATTAGATTGCACTAGCAGACTGATGTTTCACAGTCAAAAATTTTTTTAAAATATTTTCACTACTGTTATAACAAATATGATTGGTGGCACTAGTTGGCAAGTGGGCCTGGCACACACGCTGGGAGGAAGGCAACTGCAATTAGATTACACTAGCTGACTGATGTTTCACAGTCAAAAAAGTTTTTATTTTAAATATTTACAATACTGTTATAACAAATATGATTGGTGGCACTAGTTGGCAAGTGGGCCTGGCACACACGCTGGCAGGCAACTGCTATTCAATTGCACTAGCAGACTGATGATTCACAGTCAAAAAAGTTTTTATTTTAAATATTTACAATACTGTTATAACAAATATGATTGGTGGCACTAGTTGGCAAGTGGGCCTGGCACACACGCTGGCAGGCAGGAAACTGCAATTCCATTGTACTAGCAGACTGATGATTCACAGTCAAAAAAGTTTTTATTTTAAATATTTACAATACTGTTATAACAAATATAATTGGTGGCACTAGTTGGCAAGTGGGCCTGGCACACACGCTGGCAGGCAGGCAACTGCAATTCAATTGCACTAGCAGACTGATGATTCACAGTAAAAAAAGTTTTTATTTTAAATATTTACAATACTGTTATAACAAATATGATTGGTGGCACTAGTTGGCAAGTGGGCCTGGCACACATGCTGGCAGGCAGGCAGGCAACTGCAATTCAATTGCACTAGCAGACTGATGATTCACAGTAAAAAAAGTTTTTATTTTAAATATTTACAATACTGTTATTACAAATATGATTGGTGGCACTAGTTGGCTAGTGGGCCTGGCACACACACTGGCAGGCAGGAAACTGCAATTCAATTGCACTACCAGACTGATGATTCACAGTCAAAAAAAGTTTTTATTTTAAATATTTTCAAAACTGTTATAACAAATATGATTGGTGGCAATAGTTGGCAAGTGGGCCTGGCACACACGCTGGCAGGTAGGCAACTTCAATTAGATTACACTAGCAGACTGATGTTTCACAGTCAAAAAAGTTTTTATTTTAAATATTTACAATACTGTTATAACAAATATGATTGGTGGCACTAGTTGGCAAGTGGGCCTGGCACACACGCTGGCAGGCAGGCAACTGCAATTCAATTGCACTAGTAGACTGATGATTCCCAGTCAAAAAAGTTTTTATTTTAAATATTTACACTACTGTTATAACAAATATGATTCATGACACTAGTTGGAAAGTGGGCCTGGCACATACGCTGGCAGACAGGCAACTGCAATTAAATAACACTAGCAGACTGATGTAAAAGTTTATTTTTTTAAAAAGTTACACTAATGTTACAACAGATAGGAGTGGTGGCACTGAGGATAGAAGTAGGCACAGTATATGCTGGCAGCCTGACACACAGGCTGGCACTAGTGGCAGCCAGGCTGGGCTGGCAACTAAAATTAAATAACACTAGAAGAGGACTGGTGTAAAAGGTTGTTTTTTTTTAAATTTACACTAATGTTACACCAGATATAAGTGGTGGAAAACAGAGCTATTAATCACAGTATATGATGTGGGCCTGACGAAAAATGAAATTAGATTACACTAGCAAAATGATGTAAAAGTTTTTGTTTTTTTAAATTTAAAATAATGTTAACCAGATATCAGTGGTGGCACTGAAGAATTAATCACAGTATATGATGTGGGCCTGACACACAGGCCTGATAGAAAATGAAATTAGATTACACTAGCAAAATGATGTAAAAAATTATTTTTTTTAATTTTACACTAATGTTTTTTTTTTATTAATCTTTTTTTCAAAGGTAATTAAATTACAACAGAGTGTAAATAATGTCATATGAGCATGAGCTCTCAAAACAATCATTATAAACAAAATTAAATTTAAATTTTATCTGTTGATAATACAACAAAATATCTGCATGTACATAAATACCTTATCAATTTTAAATCTAAACAGGATCTTATTTAAAAATACAAAATCATAATTCAAACTCAATTTCTATGGGAAAAGAGGTAAAACGAAACAAAGAAGAGAAAAAAAAAAAGGAAAAGGGCCCCTCAAGGTTAAACTTAATTAGACCAACCGATCTCTCCTCTTAGGATGGCACCCTGTACATATAATGAATTATAAAAGGGCTTATAGATTTGTTTTTGCGTACCAGCTGGTAAAGAGGTAATAAAACATTCCCATTTTTTAAAGAAATTCATAACATCATTTTCTGAATTAATTACGTAGTCAAATTGCTCAACTATCATTTTTGCCTCTAATTTGCTTAGAAACTGAGAAAAACTCGGGCCACTACTGGATTTCCAAGAACTAAAGATTATATTTCTAGCACACGGGATCACAAAATTAATAAATCTACTATTATGTAACCTGTTATTGCCCTCTTTTAAAAAGAGGACCTCACCTAGTTGTAATTTAATATTTTGTTGAACCGTCTTAGATAACCAGAAGGAAACCCTGTACCAAAACTGCCTGACCTTCGGACATCTCCATACACAATGTATTAGATCTGCAGAGTGGAAACTACATCTTGGGCAATTTATAAATGTATCCGAGCCCCACATGGCCATCCTACTAGGTGTTATGTAAGCACGGTTAATAAATTTAATATGGGACTCGCGCCAGGATAAGAGGAGAGTAGCCTTCCATGCTCTTGCTATACTTTTTTGAATCATGTCATTATTAACTCCACTTAAGTCCCGAGACCATTTCAATACTTAACTATTTATATAATCCTCTCCTTCCTTTTTCATTAACAATCGGTACCAAGGAGATATAGAATATATACCTGCTTTAAATAGGCAAAGAAGCGGATCAAATGAGTCCCAACTAAAATCGCCAGCAGTTATTTTAACCGTGTTAGCAAAATGTCTCAACTGCAAATATGCAAAAAAATCTTTATTCCCTATATTAAATTCCTGCTGTATCATCCTGAATGTTTTAATACATTTAAGAGGGAAGTCCCAGAACTGATAGACATATTCTAGGCCTACACTTTTCCATTTTGCAAATACCCTAGAATTGATAGCTTCTGGGAATTCCGGGTTGCCTATTATAGGTAAATATTTAGAGGATCTAAAGTTTATTCCTAAAAATTTACATATTTTTTGCCAGGCCGCGATTGGATTCTTGAAAGTAATCATTCCCTCTATCACAGGTGGTAAATTTTTAATTTCTAGATGCGGAATTACTTTAAGTCCTATTGGTTTCAGCAGATTTTGCTCAATATCTTTTAGCTGAAAATGTCCCACTTCTAATAGCCAATCTGCCACCACTTTGATCATGCAGACCCAGTTATACCTTGATAAATTCGGCAAACTCAGCCCAGCATACTCTTTTGACTGCATTAGTTTCATAAGTGATATTTTTGCTTTACCTTTACCCCAGAGAAACATGCGTAATGTTTTATGGAAATTAGTTATATGCTTAGCTTTTATGAACAGAGGCAGGTTTTGTAAAAGGTACAACAATCTAGGAAAAATTATCATCTTTAGAATATTTATTTTCCCTGCCAGGGAAAGTGGTAGATTAGACCAATTCCTTAGATCCTCCTTAATTTTTTGAAATAATAAATCGTAGTTAATTTTGTACCATTTCTCTGGAGATAGGCTAATATTAATCCCTAAATACCTGATGTGGCTTTTAACTTTTTTGAAAGGAGTAGAAAACATAGGACCTCTATTCTTAGTGATCCATAAAATTTCTGACTTCTGCTTATTTATCCTGTACCCGGAAAAAGAACTAAAAATTTGAAATACATCAAGCAATATGGGAACATATTTTTTATGGTCACTAACAAAAATCAGCAAGTCATCTGCATAGAGCGCAATCTGGAGTTCTTTAGAACCCAGATCTATTCCTTGAATATTGTTCCGTAATACAGTGGCTAGTGGCTCTATAACTAAGTTGAACAATAAAGGTGAAAGCGGGCACCCCTGTCTTGTTCCCTTATGGAGAGGGAAATTCATAGTAAGATCACTATTAATTATGAGAGCTGTTACTGGGTTATTATATAAGTCATGAATGTATGCGCAAAAGGGACCAGTAAAACCAAATCTACCCAGGACTTCAAACAGGTGATTCCAATGTACTGAGTCGAACGCTTTTTCAGCGTCGACTGTTATAATTGCTCTATCTATATCTGCCTTTTTAAAACTTTTAACATCCTTCCAATAATAATCTAGCGTAAGCAAGACTTTTCTAATGTTTGTAAAGGAAGTTCTCCCACTCATAAAACCTGTCTGGTCAGTGTGAATCAACCCAGGTAAGATAGTTTTTAACCTGTTTGCTAATATGCCTGCCAGGATCTTATAGTCTACATTCAATAAGGCTATAGGTCTATACGAGTTCATATTCTCTGGATCTTTATCCTTTTTTAAAATTAGCGTAATAAGAGAAGAAGTAAAGTTTTTTGGCATTTCTGTGCCATTAATATAAAAATCATTAAAAACTCTTTGCATATGTGGTGCAATCTCATCTATCAAAATCTTATAATATTCCGAAGGCAGCTGGTCTGGGCCTGGGGCTTTATTCAATGCTATAGCTTTTATGGACTTCTGAATTTCATCTAATGATATAGGTCCATTAAGTACCGCTAAGTCATTAATAGACACTTGTGGTAAAATACATTTTCTCCAGAAACTTTCTTTGTGACCTTCATGAATTTCCTTGGATTTATATACATTTTTAAAATAGTTAAGGAATGCGTCTTTAATAAGTGCGCTAGATGTTAATCTTCCCTCTTTGGTCTTAATAGCTTCGATTATATTGGGTCCTCACGCCTGTTTAACCGTATTTGCTAGCATCTTGCCAGTCTTACCCCCATATCTATATAATTTGGCCTCTTGTCTCAGAATCCCTTGCATTGTTTTCTGATGTAAAAGGATGTCCCTTTCTTTTTTGGCGTTAATATATTTATCCCAATTTACCCTATTGGGAATTTTTAAATATCGATTATAGGCATTAAATAGCTGATTGGATAGCTGAATTTCTCTGGCCGGATTTTTTTTTTTAAGCCTACACAGATAAACTTTAATTTCTCCCCTAATTACCTCTTTTGATGCCTCCCAAAAAACCTGATTACTTCCTACTGTACCTTTGTTAAGGGATTCATATTCTTTCCATTTATCCTTCAACCAGTTTTTAAAGTTAATATTAGAGAAGAGATATTTGGGGAAAAAGAATGTGGCTCTTTTATGTGAGGGGCCATTGAGTGGTATACTTAGTCTAACTGGCGCATGATCAGATATAATTATAGGGGTAATCTCAGCCTTTCAATACGCGAAAACGTCCTATGAGTCTTAGACTCACACGTAAAACCTTTTACATCAGGATTTTGAATTCTCCAGATGTCCTTCAGGTTTAAAGTATTTCTAAAATTCTTTAAAATTAATATGTCACGTTTAGGTGCTGCTGCCTGTTTATTCCCTTGCTGAAGTCTATCAATGGGAGACTGAGATATTAAGTTGAAATCCCCTGCTATAATCAAGTTGTGATTTGAATATTCCAATAATTTCCTCTGTAGTTTATTCCAAAACCTACTATCCCCCTTATTTGGGCCATAAACGTTACATATGACAAAAGTTTTCCCATTTATTTCTATCTGTATTATAACAAACCTCTCCTCATGATCCAGTTCTTTTTTAATAATCTTGTATCTAAGTTTTTTATTAAACAAGATAATTTTACACTAATGTTACACCAGATATCAGTGGTGACACAGAGCAATTAATCACAGTATATGTGTCAGCCGCTCAGGAATCAATCCGGGATGTAACCCAACTGCTAGCGTGAATTGAAAGCACACGCTAGCACACTGAGAAATATCCAGGACGTGACCCACTCAGGAAGCAGATTAGAAGATAACAAAAAAATGAATATTGTTCCAGAATGCAGGAAAGCCACAAAGGATAAAACGTCCCTTTAAGTATTTCAAAGAACAAAAAGGAAATGCTCTTACTTGAAGCTTCTGAAAAAAGGTCCTCTTTAGCAGGCTTGTAAAACAAAGGAAAAGTTCTCTTTTGCAGCTTGTAAAAGTATAATGTCCCTTTAAGCAGGTTTATAACAAACAGAAAGGCAAAGTTCTCTTTTGCAGCTTGTAAAAGTAAATGTCCCTTTTAAGCAGGTGTATAACAAACAGAAAGGCAAAGTTCTCTTTTGCAGCTTGTAAAAGTAAATGTCCCTTTTAAGCAGGTGTATAACAAACAGAAAGGCAAAATTCTCTTTTGCAGCTTGTAAAAGTAAATGTCCCTTTTAAGCAGGTGTATAACAAACAGAAAGGCAAAGTTCTCTTTTGCAGCTTATAAAAGTAAATGTCCCTTTTAAGCAGGTGTTGTTTAACAAAGAATAGGTTTAAAGGTAAAGGCCAAAGCAAGGTCAGGCAGGCAGAAGTCGGCATCCAAATATCAGCAAAAGGTATTGGCAAAAGACAGGGTCAGGCAAGCAGAAGTCGGCATCAAAGTATCAGCAAAAGGGTAATAGCTACAGGCAAGGTCAGGCAGGCAGAAGTCAATGTCCAAATATCAGCAAGTAGGGATTAGGCAAGAGGCTTGGTCAGGCAGGCAGAAGTCGGTACACAGAAGAACAAAACTGATATGGTACTCACAATCCAGGGAAACAACAAACGGGCCCAGATTCAGATCTTCCGCCGAGATTTAAAGGGCAGAGCGTAACCGTCATCAGAGGGGTGTGAGAGAAAGCGTCATGTTGCTAAGCAACATGACGTCAGAGACACAGAGGAGTTCCGGGAGCCGCGGCGACACGGCGATGAACGGAAGCGCTCATGACAGCACCCCCTCCTCAAGGACCCCTCCGGGGGACAGGACCAGGTCTATCAGGATGAGTCTTGTGGAAGGACTTGACCAATATAGGAGCATTTACTTGATGAGCAGGTTCCCAAGAACGTTCCGTGACTGGATAACCCTTCCAATGAATGAGATAATACAATTTCTTGCCCCGCAATTTGGAATCTAGAATATGGCTGATCTCAAACTCAGGATGTCCATGCACCAATAACGGTGGAGGTTTAGAAAAAGGCTTAGAATACCTGTTAAACATCACAGGTTTTAAAAGAGAAACATGAAATACCGGATGGACTTTGAGAGACTTGGGTAAAGCTACCCGATAAGCAGTGGAACATACCTGACCCAGTATTCGGAAAGGACCCACATATCGTGGTCCCAATTTGTTAGAAGGTTGTTTCAGGCGAAGAAATCGAGAGGAAATCCAAACTTTATCACCAGGGCGATATTTGGGAGCCTTTTTCCGTCGAAGATCCGAAAAGAACTTGTAACGTCTAGAAGTTACAGAAAGAATACGATGTATCTTCTGCCAATGTCGAGTTAATCTTCGGGCTGTAAGATCAGAAGCAGGATTCACTGTGGAGGAAGTATGCAAAGGGAATGTCCTAGGCTGATATCCGTAAGCTGCATGAAAAGGAGAAGTTTGAAGGGAGGAATTGTACCGGGCATTATGGGCCAATTCAGCCAAAGGAAGGTAAGAAGTCCAGTTTGAATGATAATGATCCACATAATGTCTAAGATATGTTTCAAGACACTGGTTTACTCTTTCAGTCTGACCATTCGATTGTGGGTGGTGAGAAGTAGAGAGAGATATAGTAGTACCAAAATGTTTACAAAGTGACCTCCAAAATCGAGAAACGAATTGTACCCCTCTATCTGAAACAATATCTAGAGGAAATCCATGGATTCTTACAATATGTAGAATAAAAAGTTCAGAGAGTCTTTTGGCAGATGGTAATCCTGGCAAGGGTACAAAATGAGCCGTCTTAGTGAACCTGTCGACCACCACCCAGATAGTATTGTTCCCAGTGGACAAGGGAAGATCGGTAATAAAGTCCATGGATACATGAGTCCAAGGCTGGTGAGGTATAGGCAATGGTTGGAGTAATCCTGAAGGAAGTTGGCGTGGAGTTTTGTTCATGGCACATTGTGTGCATACTGAGACGTAATCCTTCACATCTTGAGAGAGTGTAGGCCACCAGACATGTTGTTTGAGGTTTCGAGTGGTAATACTGATGCCAGGATGTCCAGAAAGGGGACTATCATGAGCCCAAAATAAAATCTTGGAACGAAGGCGTTCAGGAACAAAGAGTAAACCATTGGGAGGTTTACAGGACAAAGGAAGATGCTCTTGAGCGGACTGTAATTCTTGTAACCAAGAAGTTGTTAACTGGGCAATGACTTCATGAGGTTGGAGAATGGTACCAGACTCAGGAACTGGGGTATCTTGAAATTGTCTGGAAAGTGCGTCTGCTTTAATATTTTTTGATCCAGGTATGTAAGACAAATTATAGTGAAACCGAGAGAAGAATAAGGACCAGCGTGCTTGCCTGGAATTTAGTCGTTTGGCTGTTTGGAGATACAGAAGGTTCTTATGATCAGTAAGTATAGTAAATGGCAAAGAAGTACCTTCCAGCCAATGTCTCCATTCATCCAATGCCATCTTGATGGCAAGCAACTCTTTATTCCCTACGTCATAGTTAAATTCGGAAGGAGTGAATTTTTTAGAGAAAAAAGCAACAGGATGAATCCTTCCAGTCTCTGGTATTCGTTGAGACAGAACCGCTCCAGCAGCAACAGAGGAAGCATCCACCTCCAGAATAAATTGAAACTCAGGATTTGGATGACGAAGGATAGGAGCTGAGGAAAAAGCTTCTTTGAGAGATTCAAAAGCTTCTATAGCCTCAGACGGCCATACTTTACAGTTTTGTCCTTTTCTTGTGAGAGAAGTAAGAGGAGAAGTAATAGTAGCAAAATTCTTGATGAACTTTCTGTAATAATTGGCGAAGCCTAGGAAACGTTGTAAAGCCTTCAAAGAATCAGGTCTAGGCCAATCCAAAATGGCAGAAAGTTTAGTAGGGTCCATTTCGAATCCAGATGCCGATATTACATAACCCAGAAAGGGTATGGATTTTTGATGGAAAGAACATTTCTCCAGTTTAGCAAACAGATGGAATTCTCTTAGACGTTGAAGTACTTTCTTGACGTGGTGCACATGATCTTGGTGGTTCTGAGAAAAAATTAAGATGTCGTCCAGATATATGATAACAAAAATATTCAAAAAATCACGAAAGATCTCATTTACAAAATGCTGGAAAACCGCCGGAGCATTGCATAGCCCGAAGGGCATGACCAAATATTCATAATGCCCAAATCGAGTGTTAAAGGCAGTCTTCCACTCATCTCCTTTGCGTATACGGATCAAGTTGTATGCACCACGTAGGTCGAGTTTGGTGAAAATGGTGGCTCCCTGAAGATAAGTAAAAAGTTCAGGAATAAGGGGCAGAGGATAACTGTTCTTGATGGTAATCTGATTCAATCCACGATAATCAATACAGGGTCTTAATCCGCCATCCTTTTTTCCCACAAAAAAGAAACCAGCCCCTACAGGGGAAGAGGAGGGTCGAATAAATCCTCTAGCCAGATTGTCTTTTATATATTCTTCCAGAGCCATGTTTTCTGGTTTAGAAAGTGGATATGTCTTGCCTCGAGGATAGGCAGCCCCAGGAAGGAGGTCAATGGGACAATCAAAAGGGCGATGAGGAGGAAGACGTTCCGCTTCTTTTTTGGAGAAGACATCCACAAAGTCATGGTAATGCATAGGTAAGGATTCCGGAGTTTCAACTGTGAGAGCAATAGTGAGTGGTAACTTAGTAATCCTTTGAAGACATTTAGTCTGGCAGGTAGATCCCCAGGAAGTGAGTTCACCGAAAGTCCAAGAAAAAATGGGATTGTGAATCTGGAGCCAGGGTAATCCCAAGATAATGGGAAATTGCGGAGTGGGAATGACATCGAAACAAATTGTCTCAGAATGAAGTATTCCTACGGTGAGGATTAAGGGTTGAGTAGAAAACTGAATGTATCCAGAACCCAAAGGATCTCCACTGACCGTAGAGACTGAAATGGAATACTCCTTCTTTAGTAAGGGTATAGAATGAGTAGAAACAAATGTAGAGTCAATGAACACACCTCCAGCACCAGAATCAATTAGAGCTTGGGTATAGATCTTCTTATGTCCAATTAGAAGAGTTACTGGAACAAAGAGTTTCTTGTATAGGGAATGACCACTATTTTGGCTTAACTCAGTTCCCTGGACTAGAGTTAAGCCCTGGCTTTTACTGGCCTAGTAGGACAATCCCTTAATAAATGTCCTTTAAGGCCACAGTACAGACATAAGCCAAGAGTCCGTCTTCTTAAGCGTTCAGTCTCAGTTAATTTTATACTTCCTACTTCCATGGGTTCAGCCTGATCAGTAGTAGGAGAGGCTGGAGTGACTGGATTAGAAAAACGAGGAGCTAAACGAAAAGGAGTTCGAGTGGAAGTCCTCTGTGTTCTATCCTTTTCTTGTTGGCGTTCACGAAACCTGGCGTCGAGACTGATACAGAGATTTATTAAGGCTTCTAAGGACTCTGGAAGTTCACGATACACCAATTCATCCTTGAGACGCTCAGAAAGTCCTTTACGGAAAGCGGCTCTGAGTGCTCCCTGATTCCAAGTGGTTTCAGAAGCAAGGGTGCGGAACTCAATTGCATATTGAGAGACTGGTTGATTTCCTTGACGTAAATCCAGGAGAGTTGCTTCAGCAGCGGATGACCTTCCAGGTTTATCGAATACGTTTGAGAATGTAGATAGAAATGTATCAACATCCAACAGTATAGGATCATTCTTTTCTAGCAAAGGTGACACCCAAGCCAAGGCTTTTCCTTTCATTAAGGAAATAAGAAACGTGATTCTAGAAGAGGCAGTAGCAAAGAGAGTAGGGCTATTTCGGAAATGAAGACGGCATTGATTCAAAAAGCCTCTACATTCTTCAGGATTCCCATCATATTTATCCGGAAGAGGAATCCTGGGACTTAGTTGTACCTGAGACTGATTGTTAGGAATCGGAGGAGGTAATGCCTCAATCGGATTTGGATTGGGATTAGGATTGGGAGGTGCGGTAGCAACCAAATTTTGTAATAGAGCAGTAATTTGATCAAGTTTAGTGTCCAGAGACTGCAAGTGAGTGGCATGAGAACCCAAGAGCTGTCCCTGGTGAGCCACGGCCATAGATAATTCAGTGGGGTCCATTTTTATGGCCCGTTTGTAATGTCAGCCGCTCAGGAATCAATCCGGGATGTAACCCAACTGCTAGCGTGAATTGAAAGCACACGCTAGCACACTGAGAAATATCCAGGACGTGACCCACTCAGGAAGCAGATTAGAAGATAACAAAAAAATGAATATTGTTCCAGAATGCAGGAAAGCCACAAAGGATAAAACGTCCCTTTAAGTATTTCAAAGAACAAAAAGGAAATGCTCTTACTTGAAGCTTCTGAAAAAAGGTCCTCTTTAGCAGGCTTGTAAAACAAAGGAAAAGTTCTCTTTTGCAGCTTGTAAAAGTATAATGTCCCTTTAAGCAGGTTTATAACAAACAGAAAGGCAAAGTTCTCTTTTGCAGCTTGTAAAAGTAAATGTCCCTTTTAAGCAGGTGTATAACAAACAGAAAGGCAAAGTTCTCTTTTGCAGCTTGTAAAAGTAAATGTCCCTTTTAAGCAGGTGTATAACAAACAGAAAGGCAAAATTCTCTTTTGCAGCTTGTAAAAGTAAATGTCCCTTTTAAGCAGGTGTATAACAAACAGAAAGGCAAAGTTCTCTTTTGCAGCTTATAAAAGTAAATGTCCCTTTTAAGCAGGTGTTGTTTAACAAAGAATAGGTTTAAAGGTAAAGGCCAAAGCAAGGTCAGGCAGGCAGAAGTCGGCATCCAAATATCAGCAAAAGGTATTGGCAAAAGACAGGGTCAGGCAAGCAGAAGTCGGCATCAAAGTATCAGCAAAAGGGTAATAGCTACAGGCAAGGTCAGGCAGGCAGAAGTCAATGTCCAAATATCAGCAAGTAGGGATTAGGCAAGAGGCTTGGTCAGGCAGGCAGAAGTCGGTACACAGAAGAACAAAACTGATATGGTACTCACAATCCAGGGAAACAACAAACGGGCCCAGATTCAGATCTCCCGCCGAGATTTAAAGGGCAGAGCGTAACCGTCATCAGAGGGGTGTGAGAGAAAGCGTCATGTTGCTAAGCAACATGACGTCAGAGACACAGAGGAGTTCCGGGAGCCGCGGCGACACGGCGATGAACGGAAGCGCTCATGACAATATGATGTGGGCCTGACACACAGGCCTGATAGAAAATGAAATGAAATTACACTAGCAAAATAATGTAAAAGTTTTTTTAAAAAATTTACACTAATGTTAAGCAGATATCAGTGGTGGCACAGAGCCATTAACCACAGAATATGCTGTGAGCCTGACACACAGGCCTGATAGAAAATGAAATTAGATTACACTAGCAAAATTATGTAAAAGTTTTTTTAAAACATTTACTCTAATGTTAAGCAGATATCAGTGGTGGCACAGAGCCATTAACCACAGTATATGCTGTGAGGCTGACACACAGGCCTGATAGAAAATGAAATTAGATTACACTAGCAAAATTATGTAAAAGTTTTTATTTTTTTATTTTACACTAATGTTACACCAGATATCAGTGGTGGCAGAGAGCAATTAATCACAGTATATGATGTGGGCCTGACACACAGGCCTGATAGAAAATGGAATTAGATTACACTAGCAAAATAATGTAAAAGTTATTTTTTTTTTTTAAATTTACAATAATTTTACACCAGATATCAGTAGTGGCACAGAAGAATTAATCACAGTATATGCTGTGAGCCTCACACACAGGCCTGATGGAAAATCAAATTAGATTACACTAGCAAAATTATGTAAAAGTTTTTTTTTTAAATTTACACTAATGATTGTTAAGCAGATATCGGTGGTGGCACAGAACAATTAACCACAGTATATGCTGTGAGCCTGACACACAGGCCTGATAGAAAATGAAATTAGATTACACTAGCAAAATGATGTAAAAGTTTTTTTTTTTAATTTTACACTAATGTTACACCAGATATCAGTGGTGGCACAGAGCAATTAACCACAGTATATGCTGTGTGAGCCTGACACACAGGCCTGATAGAAAATGAAATTAGATTACACTAGCAAAATGATTTAAAAGTTTTTTTTTTTAAATTTACACTAATGTTAAGCAGATAACAGTGGTGGCACTAATCACAGTATATGCTGTGAGCCTCACACACAGGTTGACAGCCAGGCAAATGCAAATAAAATTACAAATAATAAAAAAAAAACGACTGAAGTTCTAGCCCTAAAAAGGGCTTTTTGGGCTGAAGTTCTAGCCCTGTAAAGGGCTTTTTGGGGTGCTGTCCTTACAGCAGAGATTAGATGAGTCCTTCAGGACTGTAGTGGACACTAAATACACTAGCCTAGCTATCTATTTCCCTATAATATCAGCAGCACTAAACCTCCTCTCACTAACAATGCAAGATCGTAATGAATCTAAAATGGCTGCTACCCAGGAGCTGGGAGGGTCTGTGAGGGAGTGTCTGCTGCTGATTGGCTCAAATGTGTCTGCAGGCTGTGAGATACAGGGTCAAAAATTCCTCAATGATGACGAATAGGGGGCGGATCGAACATCGCATATGTTCACCCGCCGCGGCGAACGCGAACAAGCTAAGATCGCCGGGAACTGTTCTCCGGCGAACAGTTCGCGACATCACTAGCTACATGTTGTACTTGCTTTGATACATACAAGGTTAATTGTAAAGCTAAAGGAAATCGTATTGGGCTAGTAGACTTTATTAATTCTGTGTATGGTATCATTAGTTGTAATTCATACTTTTACTCAGAGGTATCAATATATATATCCATATTTTTCATTACGTACTGTATAACAGTTGGTTTATTTAAAAATCTTCTTTTCAAATTCTATGCATCATTCATGCCCATCAGCATATTGCCAGATTATCTCAATTGTGGGTTTTCAAAAGATACTTTTTGTTTTGACGTTATCATAATAGCAGGATTTCAGTTGTTTCTTGAATTTTAGAATGCATTTTCAGCTTTCCGAAAAAGTGTTTTTTTGTTTTTTTTTTTTATTTAAAGGTTTTTATTAAGACATTTGCAGGTTCAAAAACCAAAAAAGGAAAACGTACAACAAGCACAAAAATAACATTATGGAATACATTATGGTCATCATAAACAAGTATTTGTGGAATTCCGGAAGCAGTTTAAAGCATAGCATGAAAAAAAAAATGCATTTGTATAATGCTATGTATACATAATATATTAGTTAGTCTGTTCTTTCCCTGTTTCCCCATGTAGTGACCAATAGTGTGTACATAAAAGCTGGAGAGGATGTCTTAGTTTTCTGATATGGAGAGATAGATAGGAAGTAAAATTTTAATGATGATTACACCATCCTAGAGATATAGTCTGAGGGATTGAGTATGACAATCAAAACCATAGAGATCGTGGACTGGGGGTTTAAATCTTGACTATCTTGAGAGTGCCTTCTTAAGAGTGCCGGCCCAGAGGTGGGAGTATGAGGGAAGGAGGGCTGACGTGGGATGGGAAGGATAGGTTAGGTGAGGGGCGGTTGACGTGGAGAATTTCAGTCTGGATAAAGTGTTAGCCAGGGGGACCATGTCTCGTCATAAAAATCTGTTTTATCTAAAACTCTGTGAGAGTATTGCTCCATGGTCCTAATATACCTAATGATGTTGAGAACTTGCGTTAGGGAAGGTGGTTTCTTTTTTTTCAATTCTCTAGCAATTGCCAATTTTGTTGCCATAAAGACATAGATTGTTAGTGCCTCTGAAGCCTTGGATAAATTAGGGACTTGTAAATGTAGAAGGGTGATTTCTGGGAGACAAGGGGGATTAATATGCATGGAGTTGAGGGCGCGGAAAAGATCTCTCCATAGGGGCTGTATTTTGGGGCAAGCCCACCAGATATGGAGGTGCGTGCCCGTCTGTCCACATAGTCTCCAACACATGGGGGACTGTGAGTTGTAAATTTTATGTAGTATGGAAGGTACCAGATGCCATCTCACTAAAAGCTTATAGAATAGTTCCCATAGGGAGGCGCAGTGCAAGAGCTTTCTAGTGATCTGGATTCTTTTGTGCCAGGTGAAGGCTTCCACCATGAAGCCCATCTCTCTCTCCCAAGCCTGTGCCTGAGGGATCTTTCGTAGTGTTTTAGTATTGGACAGTAAATTGTAGTGAAAGGATAAATGGTGTTTTATGAGGTGGGCTTTAGTCCAGGCATGTTCCCATATTGAGGGGGGTCTGAGAGACTGTTTAGGGTAACCCCATGATCGTAGCAGAGAACTGAGCCTGAAGGCCTCGAATTGTAGTCTTGTGGGAATCAAGAATTTGGTACAGAGCTGGGGGGGTGTGTTCCATGATCCATTGTCATAAAAGTCAGTGACTTGTGTAATCTGCAGACCCTGCCATGATTCTGGGTGTGCGTCTGGGAGTGCGTATATGGCTGCAGGGAGGGTAAGGTTAGGAGAGGGGTGGGGAGCTATAGACTGGGTATGTCGGATCTGGTCCCAAAAAAGAAGGGCGTCATTAAAGAGAGGGTGTAGATCTCTCAAACTTTGTCCATAATGTGAAGGTATCCAGAGTAAGTCTGATAGCTCTAGGGAACGAGGGAGAAGAGAAGCTTCAATTTGATGCCATTGTGTGACTTGGGTTTTATTGTTCCAAGCGAGAAGGTGGGAAAGTCTGGCTGCATTATAATATGTAATAATGTTGGGCAGTGCAAGTCCGCCCTGGTCTGTTGGTCTTTCTAGGGTATGTCTAGAGGTTCTAGGCCGTCTATCTCTCCAGACATATGTTGTAAGTAGACTTTGGAGTTTGTTCAAAATTGGTCTAGGAATATTGTAGGGGATGCATCTGAATAGATATGTGATTTTTGGCAATAAGGACATCTTTACCGCCGCTATTCTCCCTGACCAGGAGATCTCCCTAAACTCCCAAGAATTCAAGAGTCTACGGAGGTCTGGAAGCCTATCTGTGTAGTTTTTGGTTATAGTTAGTGTGATATCTAGGGCCAGATGTACCCCCAAGACTTTTATGGAAGAAGTGTTCCATTGGAAGAGATAGAGTCTCTGTAATGTTTCAAGCTCCCGAATGGGGATATTGGACGAAATGGCTTCTGTTTTTGTTACATTAAGTTTGTAAAAGCTAATGACACCAAATATCTTGATAGTGCTAAAAATTTCACTAAGCGAGGCTGTTGGGGAAGTAAGGAAGAGGGTGATGTCATCCGCGAAAAAGGGATACTTTATGTTCCGAACCAGCTGAGGGAATGCCTTTTATGGAGGGATTAGATCTTATGGCCTGGGCAAGGGGCTCAATTGCAAGGGCAAAAAGCAAGGGTGATAGGGGGCATCCTTGGTGGGTGCCATTGGTTATAGCAAAGGGCTCAGAGTGGAAGCCAACTCCCTTGATTCTGGCTGTGAGGGTAGAGTAAAGGGCCTGAGTGGCTTTTATAAAGGGGGCTGGGAAGCTAAAAATTTTCATGGTTTCCCAAAGGTAGACCCATCTAACCCTATCAAAGGCCTTTTCTGCGTCCAGGGAGAGAGCCAAAAAGGGGTCTCCACACCTGGAGGCAAGACCAAAGACATCTAGGATGCGCCTAGTTGCATCAGGACCTTCACGGTGGGGAATAAAGCCCACTTGATCAGGATGTATTACTTGGGTGATCACCTTTGAGAGTCTGTTGGCCAGAAGTTTAGCGTATAATTTAGTGTCTATGTTGAGTAGGGATATGGGCCTATAACTACTGCACAATTCTGGGGATTTCCTGGCTTTAAGATAGTGACTACCGTGGCTTCCAAAAATTCAGGGCTAAAAGCTCCCCTCTGTGTAATTTCTTGGAACAGTCTACATAAAATAGGTGCGAGGATATCTTTATAGTTTTTGTAGAACCTGGAAGTGTAACCGTCTGGACCCGGTGATTTTCCTAGTTTAAGGGAGTTGATAACATTTAAGACCTCATCTATAGTTATTGGAGCCGTTAACGCTGTCATGGAGTCCGGACTAAGAGTAGGAAGTTGGAGTGAGGATAAAAAAGTAGATATCACTATCTCATTAGGAGGAGTACTATCTAGGTCCGTCTCTAAGTTATAAAGTTTAAGGTAATAGTCTCTGAAAGTAGACCCTATGTCCTTGGGTGAATGCACCAAGTCGCCTCCCTCCCTTCTGACAGAGAGTACCCTGGATTGAGCTGTGCGTTCTCTAAGCTTCTGAGCTAATAGAGAAGACGGTTTGTTACTGAAATGGTAGTACATTTTCTTAAATTTTTCTAGCATGGCCTGTGTTCTAAGAAGTTCTAAATCTTGTATCTTTTGGGATATAGCTGAGAGTTGGTCGTTAAGTGCGGCAGAATATGAACTATAGAGTTGCTCTCGAATAATTCTAGACTGGACTGTCAGTGCAGAAAGAGTTGTGTCATTCTCCCTGCGCTTCGAATTGTCAATCTGGATAAGATGACCTCTGAGAAAGGCTTTAAGGGTGGCCCAGAGATTTTCAGTGGAAGTGAGCCTGTCGTCATTAAGGTCTAGGAAGCTGAGGATCGTCTCGTGTAATTTTAGTTTTGTCGAAGAGTCCGTCAGTATCCCAAAAAAGTGTTTAACAATCAACCCAAACATTTTTGGCAATTACAATCCATTTTCTCGATACTTTTCAACAGATTTTTGAGACAATTTTACACCTATTGAGTTTGACACCTAAAGGCATGTGATAAAGTCCAAAATTGCCTTTTTTGACATACTTTATTTGTAAGTATTCCAAGACAATTTGGAATAATTCTATTATGTTGAGCATGTGCAAGATTACATTTTAGAAGTGTATTTGCATACATGGTCTTGTTTCATTAAAGCTCTATTCATCACTATTGTATAGTCTGTCCACAGTGGGCAGGACACAAATTAATATCTGTATATGTATTTAATATTTGATATCCTGTAAAACTAATGGGAAATCAAGATGACAACATCTAGAATGGCATGTAGCAATAGAGTACTTTAAATAATTGTTGTTATTGTCAATGCCAGTACTGTCATCTTCATTAACGAGATTTCAATCTGACTCACGTGTTTGTGACTGAGATTTTACCGTTTGCCGTCTTGTTTTTTTGGCAACAGAGATGATGGGTTTTTAAAGAATAAAAAAAATTACGGGGAGGAGCTAGCTCTAGAGCTGGATGGTTGCAGCAGCTCCGGCTATATTTCTCAAAAAATCAAGCTTGGTGACCATCCAGTCTTTTCTACCTTATCAACATTGGCATCCTTAAGGCTCAGGAGACTTCACAACCTAGTATTACAAAGGAGAAAAACATTAGGCTGTGGGAATTTTACAGCATAGACACTACTTTTACTACTTGGAGCCTCTGGAGGCAGTTATTTTCTTGTCCACGTGGAGACCAGAGTGAGGACTTAGATCGGCTAAATGTTCCATTATTGTCCAACTAACGAGCACAGATATATACATTATGATGCCCGTGGCATTCATCCTCAGGGATATAGACACCCTCCTGGATAATTGCCAGGCTGCTCTGGTACATGCACTAAAAACAGCGTTCCAGCCTGAAGTGACACATTGTGTAGAGCCTGACTCCTGTAACACTACCTCCAAAACAGCTTCCACCAGAGGCTATGCTCAGGGGACCCAGCGTTTACCACCTACCTTGCATGAGGAACAGAGGGATCTAGTGGTAGATCCTGTGGAGGCACCTCATTTGATCAGCGAGACGGCTACCGGTAGTGCAGGGAGAGATGCGAGGTGCCGTGTTGACCCTCTGGCCACCTGTGGAGCAGTTGCTGTGACGAGATGTGC
The DNA here is from genome assembly GCF_027579735.1 of Bombina bombina. Classification (NCBI taxonomy): domain Eukaryota; kingdom Metazoa; phylum Chordata; class Amphibia; order Anura; family Bombinatoridae; genus Bombina; species Bombina bombina. The sequence continues at coordinate 167,963,559 of NC_069506.1, read as the reverse complement.
CGTTAGAGTGACAAGCCTAATGGTGGTGAACTTAGCAGCCAAAATGTTCCCCTGGATAGAGGGAAAGGAATCCAACTGGGGACAATATCTGACAATCTCCAGTGCAGTTGCTGGGGGAACTCATCTACCCTGGCCACCTGGGGTAGGATAAACATTACAATTGCATACCAAAACAGCTATCCTGGGACCTTTATTCCACAGAAACTCTGATTACAGGTTGCAGTAATGCTAACAGTTTTATAAATTACACTACAGACCTAGGACTATATGATAACGACTGATCTAATAACCCTGTCTGTTAGTGCATATGGTTGTTTCATGATATATTCAGCAGTGTTTTTCCTTACAATATAAGGAGGTGAACTTAGGTCCTTAGATTGTTTTATATCTATCTCCTACCTCTTATACAGTTACTCTAAATGTGGTGCATTAGGGCTGCTACCTTCTAGATAAGTGTTAGAGCACATATGTAGACTCTCATGTTTAAGATACTATGTACTGCACTGATTCCCAGTAAGGTTAATGTGCAATTTTTCTACAAAGGCTTTGGGGGGAGGAGCGATGCACAAAAGTTACTGATCTTTAGATCTTCGTTCACATGCATGTGCAGATTGTCTGTTGCGAATATTTGAAGATGGCTGATAATGCCCCTGTTTAGCTAATGGTTTACTCAGAGAAGGGTGGTTCACAAATGAGGGTATGCAGATCTGCTCAATAACTGCATGAGGAAATCAAATATTGGTGTGAGAGACCACAGACCAGGGTTAGCTTGTGTTTGTTAGTAATTCTTATATTATTTGTTACTGTTTGTCTAACTTATTAATTTAATATAAGAGCATATATCAATAAAGCACATGCCCCTTATATGCTGCATATACAGGTATATTTTGTTTATGGGACAAACACACTTATACATCCCTATTTAGGAGACAATCATATACACCTCCTTGCCTTAGTTCCCTGGCTAAGACATTTACATATGCTAAACATCTCAAAATATTAAGGCTCCCCACATATACACCATAAAAGAGACCTCAAATGAATCTCCCACTAATATGAGTGCATAAAGGTCCACGCACCTGATACTTTTATATATGATACATTTACTGATTTGTCAATACTCTACATGGTTGAGAATGTGCTGCCTACGGCCGGGGCGGTATATCTTTATCTGTGGGTATTTTTATATTGACACTACCAATACCTCGGGACCTATTTCCCTTCAATAGTTACTTATAGCTCCTTGTATATAGTGGGATTATAACGTGTATTGTGTTCCCATATATACTATTAGTCCTCCTTTACTAAATATAAAGGACAAGCTACTACATATTCACCTTGGGTTAATATACATATCTCGTAGCTTATCATAGTGTGAAACTACCTCTTAAATGAACAAAAGTATTAGTACTGCGCTAGCCACAAATGAAAGATATCAAACCCTTCTAAAAACACACCTTCCTCAAAAATGTGTAATGAGTAATAGATAAAAATTAGAAATAAAATTTAGAGGGTGCTTTAAAAAAAGCTGAAGATATCACAGATTAATTAGAGGCAGATATATTTTATAGAATACAACAAACTAACCCAATAATCGATTCACAATATCGATTTGATAAAAACTTATAAATACGTTTTTATCAAATAGATATTGTAGATATTGTGAATCGATTATTGGGTTAGTTTGTTGTATTCTATAAAATATATCTGCCTTTAATTAATCTGTGATATCTTCAGCTTTTTTAAAGCGCCCTCTAAATTTTATTTCTAATTTTTATAAACTACCTTTTAGACATGCCACTCTCCGTACCCAAATTTGGTAATAGTATTTTAGCCCTGTTACCCTTCGCCTACTTTTGAATTAGTTTTCCAGCCCTGTTAACTTTCGCCTAATCTGTGTGCATGTTTTCTTTCTTACCTTTCATATACGGTGTTGTTAGCCATTTGAATCTACAAGCTCCATAGTCATGAGCTGAAAATTCCCAATATTGGTCCAGTGTGGTCTCCGCTAACTTATTTAGCCCAACACACACACCCCACTCCATTGAGCTTACATCGTAAGCATAGGAAAATATATCCTATAGAAATTTTACCTTTATATCGTTGAAAACATTGATATACATATAAGGATATTTATAACTGTAATTATATGTGACATATTGTTTGTTTGTTTGTTTGCCTGCTGTCCCATCCTTAGTTTTGTCCCATCCATGTTTCATATTACTGAGGGTCCAAGAGTGACTCTATATATGTTTGTTATTGGTTACATACCCCCCTATAAATTCCCCATACTAATATATAATAATACTAGATGTCCAAGAGCGACCGTTATCTTTTACATGGGGTATAACTTTTTCAAGTCTATTTTTATATTTTACATTAGGGGAAAAAAAGATAAGATTTATACTTTCTTAAAAGTCTAACTAAAATTGAGGTTACCTGAGCAGTATCAGATTTGGGTTTCACTCTCTGAAATCTCCTCCTTTCACTATTTATTTTTATATACTGGTTTTTGTATACAATAATAATAATAATAATAATAATAATAATATCTCATTTAGAAGGTGAGATAAGATGCAGCCACTTCATTTAATTTAAACTAATTTTCCTGTAGTGTTGTTTATATCAGATGTAAATTTTGTCAAACTGGAAAATGGTGTTTCCTTAATTAATAATTGAAAGTAATGGGAAAAAAATACTTTTAAATATTAACATAGTCAATACAATAATTGACCAAACATGCCCAGTATACCCATCGTGCCTATATACAAAACGCATTTATATTATTTACCAGTTAGTAGGGTGGATTTGGATTACAATAGGTTAATCTCATGTAAATTGCAAACAACTGTAATGTTACTGTAAGAGATGTGAAACAGCCAATGTAAATGTCAGTTTTTGTTGGATTCACAGTTTTGATCCAGATAGTCCAGAAGTACTTAACAAAACGAAAACACATTTATTTTCTTACTGAAAACTCATTCAAGGCTATGGACTTTAAGTGCCCAAATTAATTTTGAATTGTGATCACTCAAAAAAATTGAAATCAACTCCCTGTATCAGGCAATACACTGATGAGCATTTATAATATAAATAATTTAAAAGATGGTTTTAAATAAACCCATTATTATTGATACACCTAAGTAAGAGTATGGATTACAACTAGGGATGGGCGAATGTTTCGCAACATTCGAAAAACGGCACGAATTTTAACACATTCGTTCGAATCGAATTTCGAATGTTTACATAACATTCTAACATTCGATTTTCGAATGTTCGGTTTCGAATTTTACAATTACATTCGAAAATATTCTTTTCGAAAAATTCGAATTTAGATTGTAATAGTATTTCTAATGCTTTTTCTTTAAATGTAATTTTCGAATTATGCAATACATGTATTCGAATTCGAAAAATTCGAATTTAGATTGTAATAGTATTTCTAATGCTTTTTCTCTAAATGTAATATTCGAATTATGCAATATTCGAATTCGAAAAATTTGAATTTAGATTGTAATAGTATTTCTAATTTTTTTCTTTAAATGTAATATTCGAATTATGCAATACATGTATTCGAATTCGAAAAATTCGAATTTAGATTGTAATAGTATTTCTAATGCTTTTTCATTAAATGTAATATTCGAATTATGCAATATTCGAATTCGAAAAATTCGAATTTATATTCGAATTCGAAAAATTCAAATTTATATTCGAATTCGAAAAATTCGAATTTATATTCGAATTCGAAAAATTCGAATTTATATTCGAATTCGAAAAATTCGAATTAATATTCGAATTCGAAAAATTCAAATTTATATTCGAATTCGAAAAATTCGAATTTATATGTTTGTAATAGTATTTCTAATGCTTTCTTTAAATGTAATATTCGAATTATGCAATATTCTATATGGAAACATTCGAAATGATATATTTGTATCTATTATGTATCAATTTACTAGATTCCCGCCCTACCACATGAACTATTAAACTTAAGGTCCACGCACCTGATACTTTTATATATGATACATTTACTGATTTGTCAATACTCTACATGGTTGAGAATGTGCTGCCTACGGCCGGGGCGGTATATCTTTATCTGTGGGTATTTTTATATTGACACTACCAATACCTCGGGACCTATTTCCCTTCAATAGTTACTTATAGCTCCTTGTATATAGTTGGATTATAACGTGTATTGTGTTCCCATATATACTATTAGCCCTCCTTTACTAAATATAAAGGACAAGCTACTACATATTCACCTTGGGTTAATATACATATCTCGTAGCTTATCATAGTGTGAAACTACCTCTTAAATGAACAAAAGTATTAGTACTGCGCTAGCCACAAATGAAAGATATCAAACCCTTCTAAAAAACACACCTTCCTCAAAAATGTGTAATGAGTAATAGATAAAAATTAGAAATAAAATTTAGAGGGTGCTTTAAAAAAAGCTGAAGATATCACAGATTAATTAGAGGCAGATATATTTTATAGAATACAACAAACTAACCCAATAATCAATTCACAATATCGATTTGATAAAAACGTATAAATACGTTTTTATCAAATAGATATTGTAGATATTGTGAATCGATTATTGGGTTAGTTTGTTGTATTCTATAAAATATATCTGCCTTTAATTAATCTGTGATATATTTAGCTTTTTTAAAGCGCCCTCTAAATTTTATTTCTAATTTTTATAAACTACCTCTTAGACAAGCCACTCTCCGTACCCAAATTTGGTAATAGTATTTTAGCCCTGTTACCCTTCGCCTACTTTTGAATTAGTTTTCCAGCCCTGTTAACTTTCGCCTAATCTGTGTGCATGTTTTCTTTCTTACCTTTCATATACGGTGTTGTTAGCCATTTGAATCTACAAGCTCCATAGTCATGAGCTGAAAATTCCCAATATTGGTCCAGTGTGGTCTCCGCTAACTTATTTAGCCCAACACACACACCCCACTCCATTGAGCTTACATCGTAAGCATAGGAAAATATATCCTATAGAAATTTTACCTTTATATCGTTGAAAACATTGATATACATATAAGGATATTTATAACTGTAATTATATGTGACATATTGTTTGTTTGTTTGTTTGCCTGCTGTCCCATCCTTAGTTTTGTCCCATCCATGTTTCATATTACTGAGGGTCCAAGAGTGACTCTATATATGTTTGTTATTGGTTACATACCCCCCTATAATTTCCCCATACTAATATATAATAATACTAGATGTCCAAGAGCGACCGTTATCTTTTACATGGGGTATAACCTTTTCAAGTCTATTTTTATATTTTACATTAGGGGAAAAAAAGATAAGATTTATACTTTCTTAAAAGTCTAACTAAAATTGAGGTTACCTGAGCAGTATCAGATTTGGGTTTCACTCTCTGAAATCTCCTCCTTTCACTATTTATTTTTATATACTGGTTTTTGTATATAATAATAATAATAATAATAATAATAATAATAATAATAATATCTCATTTAGAAGGTGAGATAAGATGCATCCACTTCATTTAATTTAAACTAATTTTCCTGTAGTGTTGTTTATATCAGATGTAAATTTGTCAAACTGGAAAATGGTGTTTCCTTAATTAATAATTGAAAGTAATGGAAAAAAAATACTTTTAAATATTAACATAGTCAATACAATAATTGACCAAACATGCCCAGTATACCCATCGTGCCTATATACAAAAGGCATTTATATTATTTACCAGTTAGTAGGGTGGATTTGGATTACAATAGGTTAATCTCATGTAAATTGCAAACAACTGTAATGTTACTGTAAGAGATGTGAAACAGCCAATGTAAATGTCAGTTTTTTTTGGATTCACAGTTTTGATCCAGATAGTCCAGAAGTACTTAACAAAACGAAAACACATTTATTTTCTTACTGAAAACTCATTCAAGGCTATGGACTTTAAGTGCCCAAATTAATTTTGAATTGTGATCACTCAAAAAAATTGAAATCAACTCCCTGTATCAGGCAATACACTGATGAGCATTTATAATATTAATAATTTAAAAGATGGTTTTAAATAAACCCATTATTATTGATACACCTAAGTAAGAGTATGGATTACAACTAGGGATGGGCGAATGTTTCGCAACATTCGAAAAACGGCACGAATTTTAACACATTCGTTCGAATCGAATTTTGAATGTTTACATAACATTCTAACATTCGATTTTCGAATGTTCGGTTTCGAATTTTACGATTACATTCGAAAATATTCTTTTCGAAAAATTCGAATTTAGATTGTAATAGTATTTCTAATGCTTTTTCTTTAAATGTAATATTCGAATTATGCAATACGTGTATTCGAATTCGAAAAATTCGAATTTAGATTGTAATAGTATTTCTAATGCTTTTTCTCTAAATGTAATATTCGAATTATGCAATATTCAAATTCGAAAAATTCGAATTTAGATTGTAATAGTATTTCTAATGCTTTTTCATTAAATGTAATATTCGAATTATGCAATATTCGAATTCGAAAAATTCGAATTTATATTCGAATTCGAAAATTCGAATTTATATTCGAATTCGAAAAATTCGAATTTATATTCGAATTCGAAAAATTCGAATTTATATTCGAATTCGAAAAATTCGAATTTATATTCGAATTCGAAAAATTCGAATTTATATTCGAATTCGAAAAATTCGAATTTATATGTTTGTAATAGTATTTCTAATGCTTTATTTAAATGTAATATTCGAATTATGCAATATTCTATATGGAAACATTCGAAATGATATATTTGTATCTATTATGTATCAATTTACTAGATTCCCGCCCTACCACATGAACTATTAAACTTCTGAATAGTATTTGTTAAATAGAATGTTAAATTCGAAATTTCGAATGTGGACATTCGATATAATTATAAACATTCGAATTCGAAAGTGACATTCGAAAACTGTAAATAACATTCGATTTTCGAATTTTTAAGAATATTCGTTCTTATCGACATTCGGATTTAGAATTCGAATTTCGGTAATAACATTCGTTCTACATTTGAAATTCGAAAATTTACACATTCACCCATCCCTAATTACAACTAATGATAGTAAGACTAACATACACAGAATGTATAAAGTTTTTTTAACCAAATACTATTTCCATTACCTTGATGATTAAAGTGATACTAAACCCATTTTTTTATTTCATGATTCAGATAGAGCAAGCAATTTTAAGCAACTTTCTAATTTACTCCTATTATCATTTTTTCTTCGTTCTCTTGCTATCTTAATTTAAAAAGCAGTAATGTAAAGCTTAGGAACTGGACCATTTTAGGTCCAGCACCCTGAATAGTGCTTGCTTATTGGTGGCTACATTTGACTAACAAATAAGCAAGTGTAACCCATGTTCTGAACCAAAAATGGGCCGGCTCCTAAGCTTTACATACCTGCTTTTTCAATAAAGATATTGACAGAGTAGGAAGGCAGCAAAAAAGTGGAGTTCAATTATTTATTGAGCACACCAAACAAGCAACGTTTCGGGAGTCAGCCTCCCTTAATCATGCAAATTGATGATTAAGGGAGGCTGACTCCCGAAACGTTGCTTGTTTGGTGTGCTCAATAAATAATTGAACTCCACTTTTTTGCTGCCTTCCTTGTCTGTCAATATTTGGATATTTGTGGGTCCTTGTGGTGACCTAGGTTGGCGTGCAGTGGCCTGCTGTGCTGGACTCGTTTCTTTTCAATAAAGATGGCAAGAGAACAAAGAAAAAATGATAATAGGAGTAAATTAGAAAGTTGCTTAAAATTGCTTGCTCTATCTGAATCATTGAAGAAAACATTTGAGTTTAGTATCCCTTTAACCTTGTATGTATCAAAGCAAGTACAACGTATAGTAAAAGAAACAAAGAACACATAAGATTAAAATGTTTATTCCATTAAAAATGGGAAATGTTAAAACCTAACATATTAGAGGTTAAAGGCAAGGTAAAGTTTGCAATGTTTTTAACTTTGTTTAGTTTTCTAATTAGCCTTGCAATGCAGTCGCTAAGTCCTTTTGAATATTTGCGTGTTTGATTTGAAGTTATTTATATAAAAATAAATCTACCTTTTATTGTATTACTCCTCCCCCTTGATACTTCCGATATTTCTGTTCTCATCTTAGAGAACCAACCCACCCGCAATCGACGTCCAGAATTTTGCGCGTTCACGGACCTAGAATCATCTGCGCATGCGCAATTGTCCGTAATTTCTATAGCCAGACTCGGCAGTGCTGTTCATCGCAATTACCTTGAGACGTTACTTGTTGGGCGCATGCGCAGTGAGGTCCGATGACGTCGGATATGCTGTGTTCACCACCACATGGAGAAAGCGGTGATTGGATGCCACTAGGTAAACCAGGTGTCAATCAATTTTATACTAAAGTCGGGCGGACGGGTAATCGTTGCAGAACAAGAGGTAAATATTAGGATTTGAGGCTTATTTTAAAAAATATAATCAAATGATGAATTAAAGTTATACTAAATTTTAATGTTATTGATAAATGTGATGACGATTGCACGCAAGTTTACCTTGCCTTTAAGGCTAAGTACTATTAGTGTATTCTTTTTCTGTCCTTTTTTCCATATCATTTTTAGGAAATGTATTATTATTGTATGTTTAATAGTCATAAATATATATGTTTAAAATATTAATATGTGGTCCCTATGTGGTAGGACATAAACCATAAACATTCTGCCCTCTGCAACGTTAGTACTTTACAAAGGGACATAAAACTACTTAACAGCTAATAAAGGACTGTAATGTGCTGTCATGACAGAGACATATGTAAAGCATCATTTTCATATGATATTCTATGACTAATTTGATGACGTTTTAGTAATAGTATAAAGTTCTTGTTAATTGAATAAACACAAATAAAATCATTGCATAATAAAAAAAAATGTACAACCACTTCAGCCTTCGCATCCGTAAGGACAAAATTTTTTAAATGACAAGAGGAAAACGTGGGTGGAACAGAAGTTGTATGATGAGAGCAAAAGGAAATTCCTACTGCATTTAACATCACTTTATAATAACAAAATGTGTAAGGATTATACATCTAGGTGAGGGAAAGACCCGGAATGAGAACACATTATTTTAGGATTCTTGCAATGTACTCACGTGCTTTTTAGTTCACAGCTCTACAATCTCTCAAAAATATAAAAATAATAAAATGTAATGTAACACGATTTATTTATTTTATCTATACAGGTATACCTCACTTTGCAGCGCTTCACTTTACAGCGATTCACTAATACAGCGCTTTGTTGAGCTCAAGTTCAACCTCCAAGGATTTTAAAACAGTGCTGTAATCTTCGTGAGATTGCAAGAAAAGTGACTGGCACCATTTTATTATGCTTACAGCATTACAGTGCAATCTGTGTCTCAGTGCTATACTCTGGCAAATTGTACTAGAGTGATTGTCACTATTTTACAGGTACAGTATTTAATGAATATTGTGCTGTGCGAGTGTTAAACTAAACTTAGCACTATTGTACACCTAATATAAGTTAGTTAAAACATGTTTTTTAAGTTTTTAAATACACTGGCAAGTGAAAAGAAAGCTAAATCTGCCTTGTTTCACTTTAAGGCGGTTTTCACTTTACAGCAGGGCTCCGGTCCCTAACCCGCTGTATGAGTGGGGTATACCTGTATAATACAAATTGTTTCCATTTACAAATACACATGTTGCTCATTTTATTTGTACAATTTCAATATTTTTCAATGAGTTTGTAGCTACAACTACATTTAAAGGGACAGTCAAGTATAAATTAAACTTTCATTATTCAGATAGGACTTTTAATTTTAATTGACTTTCCAATTTACTTTTATCATCAAATTTGCTTTTTTCTCTTGGTATTCTTAGTTTAAACTAAAACATAGGTAGGCTCATATGCTAATTTCTAAGCCTTTGAGGGCTGCCTCTTATCACATGCTTTTTAAAGCTCTTTTCAACACAAAGAGACAGAAAGTACACATGGGCCATATAGATAACACTGTGTTCAGGCACAGGGGGTTATTTAAGATTTAGCACAAAACAATGCTAAATTTAAGACAATAGATAATAAAAAACAGTCACAGTCATGTGATCAGGGGGCTGGAAGAAGGTTCCTAGATACAAGGTAATCACAAAGGTAAAAAGTATATTAATATAACTGTGTTGGTTATGCAAAACTGGGGAATGAGTAATAAAGGGATTATCTATCTTTTAAAACAATAACAATTCTATGGTTGACTGTCCTATTAAGTTTGTTTTTACACAAATGTGGTAAATAATATATTGGTTTTTTTTAGCAAAATGTCAGCTTTTACATTATTCATGTGTTCTCTTTATATCTAATCTCTCTCTTTCTCATGTCATGTGATGCACTGTTGGGAGTTAGCTTGCGATTGGTGGATGCACATATATGCTTATCATTGATTCATCCAATGTGTTTAGCTAGCTCACAGTAGGGCATTACTTCTTCTGAGCCTACCTAGGCTTACTCTTCTACAAAGGATAATAGAAGTAAACTGGAAAGATGTTTAAAAATACATTTTCTATCTGTATTATGATCGTTTAATTTCATTTTTACTGTACCTTTCATAGGCACCATGAAGTTTACAAAAGGGGATCCATGGAAGTGTCATGTGCGCCCATCTTCCTAGACAGCCAGGGAAGCTTGTCTGGTATCCATAAGATATATATATATATATATATATATATATATATATATATATATATATATATATATATATATATAAAAAGGGCGTAGGGTATCTAACCCATATTACAGTATTGTTGTTCTAGTATTGTTAGAGACCATTTCATTTGTTAAGGGTCTTCTATGCTCAAATTAAACTGTATTTGATCTAGAAAAAAATAAACAGGTCATGTAGTATAACAGATATAGTACAAACCTTGTGTCTCTATTTGTGCAGCATCTTATTGTCTGCATTAGAGTAATTAAATCAATATAAATTAATACAACATCACAAATACAATGCCACAACCAGTGTTCTCTCTAAGGACAGTTTTGTGAGCAGCTCAGCAGTGAAACAGTTAATTAGAACAATTAGAAAACACTACATAATGCAGACTGCAAGGTGTGGTTCCCTTATTAACTGTTTCACTGCTGGACCACTCACAAAACTGGCCTTAGACGGAACACTGGCCACAATATCAACATTATTGTGATATTAATTCATTTGAAATTGTAATTAATTTTCGTACTACAAGTTGAGATACTCAACTCCTAAAAGCTCAGTGCTGTTATTAAAGTTAGTTAATTCACAATTATTTTGATAATCTTGGAAGCTTTTTTTTTTATAAAAGAAAGTATAGGAACATTCCTCTTGAATAGCACATTTTTATATTGGATGGACATTTTTTTTAATTGTTGATCATGACAATACAGTTAGCGTTGCTGCAATATTTAAAAAAGAAAGAAAGAAATTCCATGGGGAAATTATTTAATTGGAGCAAGTCTTAAGTCAGGAGATGCTTTCTGAAATGCTCAAAGAGAATTTCCAAACTTAAACCTGTTGATAATGTAATTGATGGTCATGCATCACATCACTGATGACATCACACTTGACATTTGAATTAAATCACCATTGACATCACTCATCTCTTGACTTATGACATCAACAATGATATCACATAAAACCTTTTTTATAATATGTTTGAACCATTAGGTCAAGAAGACACAGTGCAAAGGCTAACATTATGGATTGGACTGGCAGATATATTATTAGTGGTTCAATGTTATACATGATTTAATCTGTCTTACTGTTAGATGAGGTAGGGTATTGTTTGGTTACTGTATGTAGGAAAGGTGCAGAGTTAAATCACTATTACTAGTGCTAGTATTGGATGTTGAGCTGAAATGTATGCAAAAATGTATGCAGAGTGGTTTTAAAGAAGATTGAAAAAGGATGGGAATGTTGCGAGGTCACATAAAAAGACTGTAGAGCAGCATTATGTCCCATGGGGCATTTAGCTGGACAACCCGACGATATAAAACCGTTCTCATACTATCATTTAGTTTTCAAATTAGTATACACTTATTTTTTTAATGTTGCCATGTCTATAATTGTGGTAAAAATGTTATCAGATATCAATAGGCTAGCAATGCACAGCTCTCAGTTGTTAGGAATTCAGTAGTGAAGAACAGTGTACACTTTGTACTAAGAGGCACTTGAGCTCACAAAATCGGTTATGTTCCAGACCATTGTCGTCATTGTTAAAAGGATGCATTTAATAAAATTTGCTGGCTCATATTTTGTCTGGAACAAACTAGACATCTGATTAATCATTGTATAAAAATTCAACGTTTTTGCCTAATATTCTTTCCTGTCATTGAGACACTAGATTAAGGTAAGTAACTTTCTCTGAAGTTTAAAGAACACCTTTTAAACAAAGCCAGTTAATATAAATTGGGATATAAGAACATTATAAATCAGCCAGATCATGACATTTATACACAGGTAAACGTGTGGTCTTTGTTAAGGATAAAACAGCCAAGTAGATTGATAGAGGACAAATAAGGATAAAGGTCACCACAAGTAGTAAATTAATTTGTACCCACTTTCATACACCTCATAAACTGCTTTTAGACAAATCCAGTTTATTCAATTCACAAAAAAACGGTGTAAGGACCCCCTAGAGAGTTTGGAGCTCACATAAGAGTTATCTTGTATGGCAACAGGTGTGTCTAATACATATGCTTTGTATTTTACTTGAATGTCTGCACCTATTACAGGCACTGTGCAGATCTTGTAAAGAGAAACACATAAAAGGCTTTTGATGCAAGTTACAGTTACCATTTAAAATACTATGTAAGAAAATACATTTGGAATAAATAAAATGTTTTATTTAAAGCATTTACTACAAGAAATACAAAAATTAGCATTTGTTCTAGCATTAAAATATCATAAAACAGACTTTCTCCCCCATCTGGCAACTGCCTGGCTGCTGTGTGTATGTTACAGTTAGGTTCAACATTTTTCTTCTAGATATAAACAAGATATGCAAGGATACCAAGATGCCAAGCTAGTATCTATAAGAGGCGCCAACTGGTATAATTACAGTATAATAAACAGTATAAATATGATATTCTCTAATCTTAATACATAGCAATACCTAATTTGTCCAGTATACCAGATTGTGTATAATAATATCTATAAAGTGTACAGGGCAAATGCAAGATAATATATATATGGCACATGTTCGTATGTCACAATATATACACAACCATCACCATATATGCAGCATGGACATATAACTGAAACAAGGTCTAGATCAGTGTTTTTCAACCAGTGTGCCGTGGCACACTAGTGTGCCGTGAGAGATCCTCAGGTGTGCCACGGCAGACTGACAACAGTGTGACATATTTTTTAAACTTTGCTTGTTTTTTACTCCCAGTGCAGGGGTAGTTTGTAGGAGGCATGGCATAACAGCACAATACATACAGTATGTGTGTGTTTGTGTGTATGTGTATATATATATGCTGTATTAGGCTACAATGTGTGATTTTTTTAAAATTTTGGGATGGTGGTGTGCCACAGGATTTTTTAATGTAAAAAAGTGTGCCACGGCAAAAAAAAGGTTAAAAATCACTGGTCTAGATATTAGACAATATTAAGGACTATAGTCCAAAAAATATGTAAAGAGTTCAGGAGTGGAGTCCTTAAATGAAACTAAATCCAATGAGAAGGGGATTCCACAACTTCAGGCAGCTCCTCTAGTGTGTTGCGCCACAACACAGGATAAGAAGGTCTAGAATACAAACGATAGAGGGCGCCACATAGCGCAAATCAAACTGGTAAGCACATTTTAGTGCTGGCCATCACTGCTGACCTTCGTTTGGCTCTCACTGCGGCTCCCAGTGATTATCTCTGGTCTCCATCTGGTGGGACGAGGATATTCCCTGTTCCAGGTGTGCCTTAAAGTCTGCCGGACAACTTATTGGTTCCGGCCTGCTTGTATAGCACAATTGTGCTGACCATCACGTGAGCAGGGATAGGCACAGACAAAGGCTGTGGCGGACATTTTCCAAAGTACAGACCTTAGTGAAGGACACCAAGGTACATTTGAAATTAAAAACATTATTTTATAGTGCTTGGTGTTATTATACTAATGCAAATACCACGGACCCTATAACCAGCCCTCCTTTGGCTATACCCATGAGCCAGTGGCACTACTGTGTCTTTGTATAGTGCTCGGTGTTATTATACTGATGCAGATACCACTGATCCTATAACCAGCCCTCCTCTGGCTATACCCATGAGCCAGTGTCACTACTGTGTCATTATATAGTGCTGGGTATTATATTGATGCAGATACCACTGATCCTATAACCAGCCCTCCTCTGGCTATACCCATGAGCCAGTGTCACTACTGTGTCATTATATAGTGCTGGGTATTATACTGATGCAGATACCACTGATCCTATAACCAGCCCTCCTCTGGCTATAAAAGTTTACTTCTAACACAATTAGCACTCTAGCAAAAGAGTCAACCTTTTAAAGCCGTTATGGATTTTTTTTTCTGCCCTAACCACCCTGGGCTTTAGCACAGTTAGGACGGAATAAAACGACCTAGCCGTTAAGCTGTCCTGAAGCCAACGGCGCTTCCTTGATCTGATCGCGGTCTGGAGGGCGTGCCTAGCGTCATAGGGACGCCCCCCTGACCCGATCCCATAACTGTAATCCCGCCCGTAATCTTTTTTTACTGTTGTTTAAGGATAATGTTGTGCCTTCCTCAAAACAGTTTACCTTCTTCACGTGTGAATTAGTGTGTTGTGACTATTGCATTTTTAACCCTTCTTCTTATACTGGGATCTTAATACAATTGTAGACATGGACACTGGACCTACATAATCCCCACACTTATAATAAATAAAACAAAATTATACACATAAATACAACTATTCAAATAAAATTCATCAACTGGATGCCGGTAATCAACATGAAGAAAACAATAAATAGCTAATGTTAATAAAAACATATATGGAATACAAATAATTTTTGGTCCTTCCTACAAAATGTTATTTTTACATTTGCACAAGAGCATATAAACAACATATGTAGAATCGCATGTGCCTCTGCTTTTAATCTTAAACTGCTTGGATCCCTCGCTGTTTATAATTACATACAATTTTACATACAACGATTTGTATGTCAACATCCAAATGTGCCCCAGTTTAAGAGATTACTATTTTGCCTACTTTTTTTTGTGGCTCAATAACCCTTAATTTGGAGGGTGCTAATAAGTTTTTTAAATTAAATTTTTTTTCTGAATATTATATACTATTTTTTGGCATAGGAGGGAGCAAATGTATCTCCCATAGCCGCACCCACACTTCTGAAAATAGAAAATTCCCTAAAAACTAAAATAATTATGTCTCAGAATTTAATGACTCAACACATATTGACTAAAAGGCTGGAGAGTAATTAGTAATCCACTCTATAAAGATTGCAACAGCTCTCAAACCCAATTCATAGGGTATTGAGGAATATAGGGCTACAATGTCAACTGTTAGCCAACTACATTCCTTAGTCCATGTTCTCTGCGTCAAAATGAGTATGTGTGTTGCATCGTTCAAATAGCTGGACAAAGATGTTACCAAAGTTCACAAAATTGCATCAATCCATTAAGATAAAGGGCCCCATGTACTACTAACTGGCGTGCAGACAAATTTCCTAACTTGAGAAGTTGTCTGCACACATTCGCTGCATACGGAAAGCAGATTCGCTGGCCCGAATGCATCATTACACACTCTGATGAGTGTGTAATGCCCACCACTTCTCTCACACTACATAAGGATCTGTCAATCACCTTAAGCGTGCAAGTTCAGGGCGATTTCTCTTGGCCATCACATTGCGGGAAGCAGGATCGCATTGACAAACCTGCCCTGCAAGTGCTCCCGAGCAGCATACGCTGTTTTGTACATAGAGCCAAAGGCTCTAACAAGTCAATGCAAACATCTTTATGGTTTGGTGAGAGCTGTCCCATGTTTTTGAGAAAGCAATCCCTTTTGTCAGAACATTCTTCTCTATACAAGGTTTATTGACAATTTGTTGATAATTTGGCAAGCTGATAAAGCATTGGCCATTAAATTTGTGAATTGGTTAAATTCCTTTAAATAACACAAACAGATAATTAATTAGCTTGCTGTTACTCTGACTGGTGGAGACAATGGTATGATACAGTCTGAGGTTTTTAGAAAGTCCATTGCAGGTAATTCTTTTCTCCATGCTAACAAGCGTCATCCCAAAAAATGTTCTTCATTAGTGAAATACAATGAACAAACAGACCTTTTTGAGACATGCCTTAAGCAGAGGGGATATAAATATCATATTAAACAGGGGGGCAAGATGAAGTGCAGATAACAATAACATCAATAGTTTATTGCTTCTTAATGGCCAACAAAGTAAGGCAATGGATAAATTCCAAGGAGTTACCTTTGCTACTAACTATAGTGCCCAATATGAAGAACTGTGTTTGGTTATTAGCAACCATTTTCCAATTCTTATGGCAGATGACAAACTAGTAATACTGGTAAGTAAAGTATATATACTTTATATATATATATATATATATATATATATATATATATATATATATATATATATATATGTTCTTACTGCAAGAATAAAACTATTAGCAATTCAGTGTCTCCCACCCACCTTAAGAGTGATAATGCTCTGTGAAGCTTCTGGTTGCAGCATAGGGACGTGTATATGTGTGGGTGCCAAAGATTTAAAGCTTGTGACTATATATCTAGGGAATTTGTTGGGTCTACAGTCACTGGTGAAAGGTTCCAAAGAAAGACTTACATAAATTATACATCTACTTATGTGGTATATTTAATCACATGGATTGGATGTAATATTTACTACATAGGGCACATGAAGGTGGGCTTGCGCATACATGAGCATCTATCCACTATTTGTATAAGCAAAGCCACGACTTCATTAGGGCAACACTTTGTTAATAGGCACAACAAAATGACAACTACTTTAGATGGGAGGCCTTGGAAAAACTTCATACCCAAATATGAGAAAGGGATAGAGATAGACTAGATTTAGGACTAAATTAAGAGTTTGATCTTATCAATTTTTGGTATTAAGAATTTCAGGAGAACTTTAAGGAATTAATTGTGTCTCCAGGACACATTTTGCTATGCATGTCATAACTTCAGTTTAAAGTGAATATTGGATTTATTGTATATTGAGAATCTATTTGATGTATTTAGGAAGATATTAATTTAGTAATCTAATTTATTAATTGTAGATTAATATGAAGAGGAGCTACCTTGAGCATGGACTTTTTATATCCAATCTTTTTAGAACATTTTGGATTGTGTGGCTTTAGTTAACCCTTATAGAGTGATCCGTTACAGTGGATATAAAAAGTCTACACACCCTTATGAAATTGTCGGTTTTTAAAATGTAAATGTCAGAATTTTTCCATTTTTAATTTGATCTTCCAACAGCAACAAAAAAAGAGACAGATTAAAAAACAAATATAAATATTAAGAACATTCTAAATAAAAACAAAACAACCCTGACTGCATAAGACTGCACACCCCACCTAACTAATACTGTGGGGAAGCATGTTTTGCATTTATTACAGCAGCAAGTCTTTGTGAATAAGTCTCTTAACCCTTTTAACACAGGGTCTCATTTATCTACATTGGAACAAAGTTTGTGATCGTGTAATTTCAATGATAGGATCGGGTCAGGGGAGGGGGGAATGCCTATGATGCTAGGCACGCCCTCCAGCCTGCAATCCTAGGTAGGAAGCAGTTATGGCTTCAGTACAGTTAAATGGCTAGGAAAGTCCATGCCGCCATGGAACATCCTAACAGCCTGAAGGGGTTAACTTTGTACATCTATACTTTGGAATTGTATCCCATTCTTTGCAAAAAAAAGTTCAAGTTCCTTTAAATTCCAAGGAGATCTCATGTGTATAGCTCTTTTTTAGGACATTCAACAGATTTTCAATGGGATCGAGGTTTGGGTTCTGACTGGGCCATTCCAAGACTTTTGATTTTCCTTTTCTGAAGCCATGCCTTGGTCAACTTAGATGTGTGCTATAGGTCATGGTCATGTTGGAATGTTAAATTCTGCTTTATCTGCAGCTTACAGAGCCCAGCAGGATCTGTGCCAAAATATCTTGATATTTGGAGCAATTTATTATCCCATCTATCTTGATAACAGCCCCTGAACCAGCTGAAGAGAAGCAGCCCAAAGCATGATGCTACCACCAAAATTCTTCAAAGTCGGTATGGTGTTCTTTGGATGATGCCAGAAAATGCTGTAGCTCCTTCAGTGTTGCTTTTGGTCTCATTAGCTTCCCTGGTACTTTTTTCTCATCAACTTTGGAATGTTGTCCTGATCTTTTCAAAGTCTCTGTGGTGACACATTTTCTCCACTTATTGATGATGCTTTGGTTTTGACAAAGCTCTATGATACAGCCAGTGCCTTGGACATTCTTTTATATTCCTCTCCTGATTGGTACTGTTCAACAATTAGTTCATTAAGCTTTTTTAGCAAATATTTGTGGACCATGACTCTACCAGTAGGATGCAATCACAAACATTCAAGTAAATCCTATGGCAATAGCTGACTTTATGCTGGGCTTAATCTGAATCCATTTAATTGATGGCAGGTATATGCCAATTACCTACAGACATCATTTAAATTTATATATTAGATTATATTCCATAAATTTAAATATAGTGTTCCCTCAAAGTAACAAGAGTGGTGCCATTGCTCATCTCTCAAATTACCATATAAAATGTGATTGCTTAAAGGGACAGTCTAGTCCAAAATAAAGTTTCATGATTCAGATAGGACATGTAATTTTAAACAATTTTCCAATTTACTTTTATCACCAATTTTGCTTTGTTCTCTTGGTATTCTTAGTTGAAAGCTTAACCTAGGAGGTTCATATGCTAATTTCTTAGACCTTGAAGGCCACCTCTTTTCAGAATACATTTTAACAGTTTTTTTTACCACTAGAGGGTGTTAGTTCATGTGTTTCATATAGATAACACTGTGCTCATGCACGTGAAGTTATCTGGGAGCAGGCACCGATTGGCTAAACTGCAAGTCTGTCAAAAGAACTGAAATAAAAACAGAATTTATGTTTACCTGATAAATTTCTTTCTCCAACGGTGTGTCCGGTCCACGGCGTCATCCTTACTTGTGGGATATTCTCTTCCCCAACAGGAAATGGCAAAGAGCCCAGCAAAGCTGGTCACATGATCCCTCCTAGGCTCCGCCCACCCCAGTCATTCGACCGACGTTAAGGAGGAATAATAGCATAGGAGAAACCATATGGTACCGTGGTGACTGTAGTTAAAGAAAATAAATTATCAGACCTGATTAAAAAACCAGGGCGGGCCGTGGACCGGACACACCGTTGGAGAAAGAAATTTATCAGGTAAACATAAATTCTGTTTTCTCCAACATAGGTGTGTCCGGTCCACGGCGTCATCCTTACTTGTGGGAACCAATACCAAAGCTTTAGGACACGGATGAAGGGAGGGAGCAAATCAGGTCACCTAAATGGAAGGCACCACGGCTTGCAAAACCTTTCTCCCAAAAATAGCCTCAGAAGAAGCAAAAGTATCAAACTTGTAAAATTTGGTAAAAGTGTGCAGTGAAGACCAAGTCGCTGCCCTACATATCTGATCAACAGAAGCCTCGTTCTTGAAGGCCCATGTGGAAGCCACAGCCCTAGTGGAATGAGCCGTGATTCTTTCGGGAGGCTGCCGTCCGGCAGTCTCGTAAGCCAATCTGATGATGCTTTTAATCCAAAAAGAGAGAGAGGTAGAAGTTGCTTTTTGACCTCTCCTTTTACCTGAATAAACAACAAACAGGGAAGATGTTTGTCTAAAATCCTTTGTAGCATCTAAATAGAATTTTAGAGCGCGAACAACATCCAAATTGTGCAACAAGCGTTCCTTCTTTGAAACTGGTTTCGGACACAGAGAAGGTACGATAATCTCCTGGTTAATGTTTTTGTTAGAAACAACTTTTGGAAGAAAACCAGGTTTAGTACGTAAAACCACCTTATCTGCATGGAACACCAGATAAGGAGGAGAACACTGCAGAGCAGATAATTCTGAAACTCTTCTAGCAGAAGAAATTGCAACTAAAAACAAAACTTTCCAAGATAATAACTTAATATCAACGGAATGTAAGGGTTCAAACGGAACCCCCTGAAGAACTGAAAGAACTAAATTGAGACTCCAAGGAGGAGTCAAAGGTTTGTAAACAGGCTTGATTCTAACCAGAGCCTGAACAAAGGCTTGAACATCTGGCACAGCTGCCAGTTTTTTGTGAAGTAACACCGACAAGGCAGAAATCTGTCCCTTCAGGGAACTTGCCGATAATCCTTTTTCCAATCCTTCTTGAAGGAAGGATAGAATCCTAGGAATCTTAACCTTGTCCCAAGGGAATCCTTTAGATTCACACCAACAGATATATTTTTTCCAAATTTTGTGGTAAATCTTTCTAGTTACAGGCTTTCTGGCCTGAACAAGAGTATCGATAACAGAATCTGAGAAACCTCGCTTCGATAAAATCAAGCGTTCAATCTCCAAGCAGTCAGCTGGAGTGAAACCAGATTCGGATGTTCGAACGGACCCTGAACAAGAAGGTCTCGTCTCAAAGGTAGCTTCCAAGGTGGAGCCGATGACATATTCACCAGATCTGCATACCAAGTCCTGCGTGGCCACGCAGGAGCTATCAAGATCACCGACGCCCTCTCCTGATTGATCCTGGCTACCAGCCTGGGGATGAGAGGAAACGGCGGGAACACATAAGCTAGTTTGAAGGTCCAAGGTGCTACTAGTGCATCCACTAGAGCCGCCTTGGGATCCCTGGATCTGGACCCGTAGCAAGGAACTTTGAAGTTCTGACGAGAGGCCATCAGATCCATGTCTGGAATGCCCCAAAGTTGAGTGACTTGGGCAAAGATTTCCGGATGGAGTTCCCACTCCCCCGGATGCAATGTCTGACGACTCAGAAAATCCGCTTCCCAATTTTCCACTCCCGGGATGTGGATAGCAGACAGGTGGCAGGAGTGAGACTCCGCCCATAGAATAATCTTGGTCACTTCTTCCATCGCTAGGGAACTCCTTGTTCCCCCCTGATGGTTGATGTACGCAACAGTCGTCATGTTGTCTGATTGAAACCGTATGAACTTGGTCCTCGCTAGCTGAGGCCAAGCCTTGAGAGCATTGAATATCGCTCTCAGTTCCAGAATATTTATCGGTAGAAGAGATTCTTCCCGAGACCAAAGACCCTGAGCTTTCAGGGATCCCCAGACCGCGCCCCAGCCCATCAGACTGGCGTCGGTCGTGACAATGACCCACTCTGGTCTGTGGAACGTCATCCCTCGTGACAGGTTGTCCAGGGACAGCCACCAACGGAGTGAGTCTCTGGTCCTCTGATTTACTTGTATCTTTGGAGACAAGTCTGTATAGTCCCCATTCCACTGACTGAGCATGCACAGTTGTAATGGTCTTAGATGAATGCGCGCAAAAGGAACTATGTCCATTGCCGCTACCATCAACCCGATCACTTCCATGCACTGAGCTACGGAAGGAAGAGGAACGGAATGAAGTATTCGACAAGAGTCCAGAAGCTTTGTCTTTCTGGCCTCTGTTAGAAAAATCCTCATTTCTGAGGAGTCTATAATTGTTCCCAAGAAGGGAACCCTTGTTGACGGGGATAGAGAACTCTTTTCCACGTTCACTTTCCAGCCGTGCGATCTGAGAAAGGCCAGGACGATGTCCGTGTGAGCCTTTGCTCGAGGGAGGGACGACGCTTGAATCAGAATGTCGTCCAGGTAAGGTACTACTGCAATGCCCCTTGGTCTTAGCACAGCTAGAAGGGACCCTAGTACCTTTGTGAAAATCCTTGGAGCAGTGGCTAATCCGAAAGGAAGCGCCACGAACTGGTAATGTTTGTCCAGGAATGCAAACCTTAGGAACCGATGATGTTCCTTGTGGATAGGAATATGTAGATACGCATCCTTTAAATCCACCGTGGTCATGAATTGACCTTCCTGGATGGAAGGAAGGATAGTTCGAATGGTTTCCATCTTGAAAGATGGGACCTTGAGAAATTTGTTTAAGATCTTGAGATCTAGGATTGGTCTGAATGTTCCCTCTTTTTTGGGAACTATGAACAGATTGGAGTAGAACCCCATCCCTTGTTCTCTCAATGGAACAGGATGAATCACTCCCATTTTTAACAGGTCTTCTACACAATGTAAGAACGCCTGTCTTTTTATGTGGTCTGAAGACAACTGAGACCTGTGGAACCTTCCCCTTGGGGGAAGTCCCTTGAATTCCAGAAGATAACCCTGGGAGACTATTTCTAGCGCCCAAGGATCCAGAACATCTCTTGCCCAAGCCTGAGCGAAGAGAGAGAGTCTGCCCCCCACCAGATCCGGTCCCGGATCGGGGGCCGATATTTCATGCTGTCTTGGTAGCAGTGGCAGGTTTCTTTGCCTGCTTTCCCTTGTTCCAGCCTTGCATTGGTCTCCAAGCTGGCTTGGCCTGAGAAGTATTACCCTCTTGCTTAGAGGACGTAGCACCTTGGGCTGGTCCGTTTTTACGAAAGGGACGAAAATTAGGTCTATTTTTTGCCTTGAAAGGCCGATCCTGAGGAAGGGCATGGCCCTTACCCCCAGTGATATCAGAGATAATCTCTTTCAAGTCAGGACCAAACAGCGTTTTCCCCTTGAAAGGAATGTTTAGTAGCTTGTTCTTGGAAGACGCATCAGCCGACCAAGATTTCAACCAAAGCGCTCTGCGCGCCACAATAGCAAACCCAGAATTCTTAGCCGCTAACTTAGCCAATTGCAAAGAGGCGTCTAGAGTGAAAGAATTAGCCAATTTGAGAGCATTGACTCTGTCCATAATCTCCTCATAAGGAGGAGAGTCACTATCGAGCACCTTAATCAGTTCATCAAACCAGAAATATGTGGCTGTAGTGACAGGGACAATGCATGAAATGGGTTGTAGAAGGTAACCCTGCTGAACAAACATCTTTTTAAGCAAACCTTCTAATTTTTTATCCATAGGATCTTTGAAAGCACAACTATCCTCTATGGGAATAGTGGTGCGTTTGTTTAAAGTAGAAACCGCTCCCTCGACCTTGGGGACTGACTGCCATAAGTCCTTTCTGGGGTCGACCATAGGAAACAATTTTTTAAATATGGGGGGAGGGACGAAAGGAATACCGGGCCTTTCCCATTCTTTATTAACAATGTCCGCCACCCGCTTGGGTATAGGAAAAGCTTCTGGGAGCCCCGGCACCTCTAGGAACTTGTCCATTTTACATAGTTTCTCTGGGATGACCAAATTTTCACAATCATCCAGAGTGGATAATACCTCCTTAAGCAAAATGCGGAGATGTTCCAATTTAAATTTAAAAGTAATCACATCAGATTCAGCCTGCTGAGAAATGTTCCCTAAATCAGTAATTTCTCCCTCAGACAAAACCTCCCTGGCTCCCTCAGATTGGGTTAGGGGCCCTTCAGAGATATTAATATCAGCGTCGTCATGCTCTTCAGTAACTAAAACAGAGCATCCACGCTTACGCTGACAAGGGTTCATTTTGGCTAAAATGTTTTTGACAGAATTATCCATTACAGCCGTTAATTGTTGCATAGTAAGGAGTATTGGCGCGCTAGATGTACTAGGGGCCTCCTGAGTGGGCAAGACTCGTGTAGACGAAGGAGGGAATGATGCAGTACCATGCTTACTCCCCTCACTTGAGGAATCATCTTGGGCATCATTGTCATTATCACATAAATCACATTTATTTAAATGAATAGGAATTCTGGCTTCCCCACATTCAGAACACAGTCTATCTGGTAGTTCAGACATGTTAAACAGGCATAAACTTGATAAGAAAGTACAAAAAACGTTTTGAAATAAAACCGTTACTGTCACTTTAAATTTTAAACTGAACACACTTTATTACTGCAATTGCGAAAAAACATGAAGGAATTGTTCAAAATTCACCAAACTTTCACCACAGTGTCTTAAAGCCTTGAAAATATTGCACACCAATTTTGGAAGCTTTAACCCTTAAAATAACGGAACCGGAGCCGTTTTAAGCTTTAACCCCTTTACAGTCCCTGGTATCTGCTTTGCTGAGACCCAACCAAACCCAAGGGGAATACGATACCAAATGATGCCTTCAGAAGTCCTTTATAAGTATCAGAGCTCCTCTCACATGCGACTGCATGCCATGCCTCTCAAAAACAAGTGCGCAACACCGGCGCGAAAATGAGACTCTGCCTATGCTTTGGGAAAGCCCCTAAAGAATAAGGTGTCTAAAACAGTGCCTGCCGATATTATTATATCAAAATACCCAGAATAAATGATTCCTCAAGGCTAAATAAGTGTTAATATCAATCGATTTAGCCCAAAAAATGTCTACAGTCTAAATAAGCCCTTGTGAAGCCCTTATTTACAATCGTAATAAACATGGCTTACCGGATCCCATAGGGAAAATGACAGCTTCCAGCATTACATCGTCTTGTTAGAATGTGTCATACCTCAAGCAGCAAAGGACTGCAAACTGTTCCCCCAACTGAAGTTAATGCTCTCAACAGTCCTGTGTGGAACAGCCATGGATTTTAGTTACGGTTGCTAAAATCATTTTCCTCATACAAACAGAATTCTTCATCTCTTTTCTGTTTCTGAGTAAATAGTACGTACCAGCACTATTTGAAAATAACAAACTCTTGATTGAATAATGAAAAACTACAGTTAAACACTAAAAAACTCTAAGCCATCTCCGTGGAGATGTTGCCTGTACAACGGCAAAGAGAATGACTGGGGTGGGCGGAGCCTAGGAGGGATCATGTGACCAGCTTTGCTGGGCTCTTTGCCATTTCCTGTTGGGGAAGAGAATATCCCACAAGTAAGGATGACGCCGTGGACCGGACACACCTATGTTGGAGAAAGGGCAGTTCGCAGAGGCTTAGATACAAGATAATCACAGAGGTTAAAAGTGTATTAATATAACTGTGTTGGTTATGCAAAACTGGGGATTGGGTAATAAAGGGATTATCTATCTTTTAAAACAATAAAAATTCTGGTGTAGACTGTCCCTTTAACGGAGAACACAGCAACAACCCTCATTTTGAAAGGGTGTGGAGACTTATGGGTGCTCTATCTTTTTTAAAATTGAAATACTCCTAATTTTAAAAAAATTCTTACTCTCTGGATTTTTGTTTGTTGGAAGATCACATTACAGATTGACAATGTCTGACATTTACATAGTTGTTACTTCCTTCTTTACATTTAAAAAAAAAAACCCTGCAATCTCTTAAGGATGTGTAGACTTTTCTATATCCACTTTAGGTGTTTATATATCTATTATTCTCTGATATTATTTAAGAATCCTATCTGTGGTACCATACTGTGTGTTAGGCACTCTACACCAGGTATTTTATCAAGTTACATACTTAGTCTTAAAATGTTGGATACTTAATAAATATAATAAAAGTCACTAACCCCTTTAAGAAAATGGACCCATAAATCTCACCACAAGGCTCACCCAGCAGAACTTAAGCAGTTAGAAAACACATAAAAGTAATCCCTGTTTAAAAGTCAATAGAGGATGGTCCTTCAAATATGTCTCTGTAAAAAATATCCAGAAGCTTCCTAAACATGTAAGGTGAATTTCATACGGCTGTTTTACAGTGGGCTTCAGAAAAGTGGTCTGTGTCAGATACCCAAGAAGTAAAAACTGCCCTTGTAAAATGAGAACTCCTGTGTCGGTTTTAACATTGATTGGATAATGGGTACAAAAATAATACATTTACATTTTTATCAGACAGCATAATACAAACCATAACACCTTAAAGCCAGGGAATTTCAGAGAAAAATATTTTTACTACCTCTCGATTTAAACAGAAATACATTTTTTAAAGTATATGCTCTGTCTGAATCACAAAAGAACATTTTTGGGGTTTCATATCTCTAACTCAGAGGATATATATATATAAAATCCAGAATTTTGATTTTCTAGTCTGATCTTTCACTGTGTTGTAATATCTAATTATATTGCTGTAGCTTCAATTTGCCGCGTCTTATTGTAAATTAGGTTGGATCTGTATAGGTTGAACTCAATGGACTTGTCTTCTTTCAACCGCATCTACTAGGTAACTTTGTAATTTCAAAGGTACAAACCCATCCCATATTATCATGGTTTTGTGTAACAAAAATATAACATTGCTTATGTTTTTTATTTGCAAAATTATGCACAAGTAAATGAAATAGTCTCACAATATTTCCAAATACATACAATTTATTATAGCTCACGTTGTTGCTGTGGTATTCAGAGAATATCTGCTTATATCTGTTTACTAAAGAATCATAGAAAGATCATATTGCAAATTTAATTGTAAGCATACTAAATAACTAATTTACTAAATAATACAAATCACTTCACTCTTTTATCTAAGAACAACCTAGCAAAATAAGTGTATTTTGTGACATTACTTTCAAATGCTAATAGTTTTTTGTTTCTGAAAAATATTCCTTCTTTAGTGTATTACATTCAAATCCTGTCCCAACAGTTATTAAATGTATAATGTAGGGAAACATACCCCACAACTATAATGGCTAGAATTGATCTGATGCAGAGAATTTTTGGTCTCAAATTCTCCATCTAAAAACAATAAAAATATGTAGCGCAAAAAAAACAAACAAAAAAACAATTCATAAAATTCTACACATTTGGAAGCTCTGATATTGTAAGATTTAAAATATCTTACTTAGGAGTGGCCCATGATAACCTGGTATTATACTAGGAAACAATCCGCCATTCTAAATACGTATTCTGGTGTTTTATGGTTTGAGGTAGTAAAAAGGAGCGCAGTGTCTCCGATATTGATACACTTAACAGACAACTACCAAAAGGTTTGGGAAGAGTGCTACTGAATTACCATATTCCCCTGTGTGTAGTCAGTGGAAAGTGTATGGGAATACAAGCAGCGTAAAAACTCATTTACAATATTTGTATTCACTGTCGTTTAGTAATTACAATTTCGTTTAGTTTTATTTTTTTTCTTTTGTTTTTAGATTAATGGGTGATGGTTCTAATTAAACAGAAAAGAAAAATGGTAGCTTTTTTTTATCTGCATTTAACAAATTTGAGAATATTTATGAAAAAGACTCGGTAGCTAATGCTGTGCCATGCATAAGTGCACATACTCCTACAGTTACAGTGTATATATATTTATATTATATATACACACACTCCATTTTGTTTTAATCAGTATGGTATATAAAGTTCAGTTAAGTAAAAACAATATAAAACAGTACACTATTTGAATAATCTCTCATACAAATGAAAGAATAATGTAACACCGGAGATGGAATCTATTATCTCCTATACTATTGCCAACATCAGATTGTTGTCATGAAATTCAATGTTCTGCAATGTGTAGTAGAGAAGAGCAATTTGATATGCTACATTTCAGGAACGTAACTTCTGCATGTAACAGAACATTTTGGTTTTGTGTTGTGCGTTTTTTTTATTGTTTGTTTTAAAGCAGTGTTTCCCAAACCCAGTCCTCAGGGCCCTTAACAGGCCAGATATTCATTATATCTTAACTAGAGCACAGGTGAAAAAAAACAGTTCACCCATCAGCTGTTCAGTTCCCCTGTGCTCTAGTTAAAGGGACATGAAACCCCACATTTTTCTTTCATGATTCAGATAGAGAATATTATTTTAAACAACATTCCAATTTACTTCTATTATCTAATTTGCTTCATTCTTTAGATATCATTTGTTGAAGAAATAGCAATGCACATGTGTGAGCCAATCATACGAGGCATCTATGTGCAGCCACCAATCAGGAGCTATTGAGCATATCTATATATGCTTTTAAACAAAGGATATCAAGAAAATGAAGCAAATAAGATAAAAGAAGTAAATTGAAAAGTTGTTTAAAATTGCATGTTCTTCCTAAATCATGAAAGAAAAAAAACAGAATTTATGTTTACCTGATAAATTACTTTCTCCAACGGTGTGTCCGGTCCACGGCGTCATCCTTACTTGTGGGATATTCTCTTCCCCAACAGGAAATGGCAAAGAGCCCAGCAAAGCTGGTCACATGATCCCTCCTAGGCTCCGCCTACCCCAGTCATTCGACCGACGTTAAGGAGGAATATTTGCATAGGAGAAACCATATGGTACCGTGGTGACTGTAGTTAAAGAAAATAAATTATCAGACCTGATTAAAAAAACCAGGGCGGGCCGTGGACCGGACACACCGTTGGAGAAAGTAATTTATCAGGTAAACATAAATTCTGTTTTCTCCAACATAGGTGTGTCCGGTCCACGGCGTCATCCTTACTTGTGGGAACCAATACCAAAGCTTTAGGACACGGATGAAGGGAGGGAGCAAATCAGGTCACCTAAATGGAAGGCACCACGGTTTGCAAAACCTTTCTCCCAAAAATAGCCTCAGAAGAAGCAAAAGTATCAAACTTGTAAAATTTGGTAAAAGTGTGCAGTGAAGACCAAGTCGCTGCCCTACATATCTGATCAACAGAAGCCTCGTTCTTGAAGGCCCATGTGGAAGCCACAGCCCTAGTGGAATGAGCTGTGATTCTTTCGGGAGGCTGCCGTCCGGCAGTCTCGTAAGCCAATCTGATGATGCTTTTAATCCAAAAAGAGAGAGAGGTAGAAGTTGCTTTTTGACCTCTCCATTTACCGGAATAAACAACAAACAAGGAAGATGTTTGTCTAAAATCCTTTGTAGCATCTAAATAGAATTTTAGAGCGCGAACAACATCCAAATTGTGCAACAAATGTTCCTTCTTTGAAACTGGTTTCGGACACAGAGAAGGTACGATAATCTCCTGGTTAATGTTTTTGTTAGAAACAACTTTTGGAAGAAAACCAGGTTTAGTACGTAAAACCACCTTATCTGCATGGAACACCAGATAAGGAGGAGAACACTGCAGAGCAGATAATTCTGAAACTCTTCTAGCAGAAGAAATTGCAACTAAAAACAAAACTTTCCAAGATAATAACTTAATATCAACGGAATGTAAGGGTTCAAACGGAACCCCCTGAAGAACTGAAAGAACTAAATTGAGACTCCAAGGAGGAGTCAAAGGTTTGAAAACAGGCTTAATTCTAACCAGAGCCTGAACAAAGGCTTGAACATCTGGCACAGCTGCCAGTTTTTTGTGAAGTAACACAGACAAGGCAGAAATCTGTCCCTTCAGGGAACTTGCAGATAATCCTTTTTCCAATCCTTCTTGAAGGAAGGATAGAATCTTAGGAATCTTAACCTTGTCCCAAGGGAATCCTTTAGATTCACACCAACAGATATATTTTTTCCAAATTTTGTGGTAAATCTTTCTAGTTACAGGCTTTCTGGCCTGAACAAGAGTATCGATAACAGAATCTGAGAACCCTCGCTTCGATAAGATCAAGCGTTCAATCTCCAAGCAGTCAGCTGGAGTGAAACCAGGTTCGGATGTTCGAACGGACCCTGAACAAGAAGGTCTCGTCTCAAAGGTAGCTTCCAAGGTGGAGCCGATGACATATTCACCAGATCTGCATACCAAGTCCTGCGTGGCCACGCAGGAGCTATCAAGATCACCGACGCCCTCTCCTGATTGATCCTGGCTACCAGCCTGGGGATGAGAGGAAACGGCGGGAACACATAAGCTAGTTTGAAGGTCCAAGGTGCTACTAGTGCATCCACTAGAGCCGCCTTGGGATCCCTGGATCTGGACCCGTAGCAAGGAACTTTGAAGTTCTGACGAGAGGCCATCAGATCCATGTCTGGAATGCCCCACAGCTGAGTGACTTGGGCAAAGATTTCCGGATGGAGTTCCCACTCCCCCGGATGCAATGTCTGACGACTCAGAAAATCCGCTTCCCAATTTTCCACTCCTGGGATGTGGATAGCGGACAGGTGGCAGGAGTGAGACTCCGCCCATAGAATGATTTTGGTCACTTCTTCCATCGCTAGGGAACTCCTTGTTCCCCCCTGATGGTTGATGTACGCAACAGTTGTCATGTTGTCTGATTGAAACCGTATGAACTTGGCCCTCGCTAGCTGAGGCCAAGCCTTGAGAGCATTGAATATCGCTCTCAGTTCCAGAATATTTATCGGTAGAAGAGATTCTTCCCGGGACCAAAGACCCTGAGCTTTCAGGGATCCCCAGACCGCGCCCCAGCCCATCAGACTGGCGTCGGTCGTGACAATGACCCACTCTGGTCTGCGGAATGTCATCCCTTGTGACAGGTTGTCCAGGGACAGCCACCAACGGAGTGAGTCTCTGGTCCTCTGATTTACTTGTATCTTCGGAGACAAGTCTGTATAATCCCCATTCCACTGACTGAGCATGCACAGTTGTAATGGTCTTAGATGAATGCGCGCAAAAGGAACTATGTCCATTGCCGCTACCATCAACCCGATCACTTCCATGCACTGAGCTATGGAAGGAAGAGGAACGGAATGAAGTATCCGACAAGAGTCTAGAAGCTTTGTTTTTCTGGCCTCTGTCAGAAATATCCTCATTTCTAAGGAGTCTATTATTGTTCCCAAGAAGGGAACCCTTGTTGACGGAGATAGAGAACTCTTTTCCACGTTCACTTTCCATCCGTGAGATCTGAGAAAGGCCAGGACTATGTCCGTGTGAGCCTTTGCTTGAGGAAGGGACGACGCTTGAATCAGAATGTCGTCCAAGTAAGGTACTACAGCAATGCCCCTTGGTCTTAGCACAGCTAGAAGGGACCCTAGTACCTTTGTGAAAATCCTTGGAGCAGTGGCTAATCCGAAAGGAAGCGCCACGAACTGGTAATGCTTGTCCAGGAATGCGAACCTTAGGAACCGATGATGTTCCTTGTGGATAGGAATATGTAGATACGCATCCTTTAAATCCACCGTGGTCATGAATTGACCTTCCTGGATGGAAGGAAGAATAGTTCGAATGGTTTCCATCTTGAACGATGGAACCTTGAGAAACTTGTTTAAGATCTTGAGATCTAAGATTGGTCTGAACGTTCCCTCTTTTTTGGGAACTATGAACAGATTGGAGTAGAACCCCATCCCTTGTTCTCTTAATGGAACAGGATGAATCACTCCCATTTTTAACAGGTCTTCTACACAATGTAAGAATGCCTGTCTTTTTATGTGGTCTGAAGACAACTGAGACCTGTGGAACCTCCCCCTTGGGGGAAGCCCCTTGAATTCCAGAAGATAACCTTGGGAGACTATTTCTAGCGCCCAAGGATCCAGAACATCTCTTGCCCAAGCCTGAGCGAAGAGAGAGAGTCTGCCCCCCACCAGATCCGGTCCCGGATCGGGGGCCAACATTTCATGCTGTCTTGGTAGCAGTGGCAGGTTTCTTGGCCTGCTTTCCCTTGTTCCAGCCTTGCATTGGTCTCCAAGCTGGCTTGGCTTGAGAAGAATTACCCTCTTGCTTAGAGGACGTAGCACTTTGGGCTGGTCCGTTTCTACGAAAGGGACGAAAATTAGGTTTATTTTTTGCCTTGAAAGGCCGATCCTGAGGAAGGGCGTGGCCCTTACCCCCAGTGATATCAGAGATAATCTCTTTCAAGTCAGGGCCAAACAGCGTTTTCCCCTTGAAAGGAATGTTAAGTAGCTTGTTCTTGGAAGACGCATCAGCCGACCAAGATTTCAACCAAAGCGCTCTGCGCGCCACAATAGCAAACCCAGAATTCTTAGCCGCTAACCTAGCCAATTGCAAAGTGGCGTCTAGGGTAAAAGAATTAGCCAATTTGAGAGCATTGATTCTGTCCATAATCTCCTCATAAGGAGGAGAATCACTATCGACCGCCTTTATCAGCTCATCGAACCAGAAACATGCGGCTGTAGCGACAGGGACAACGCATGAAATTGGTTGTAGAAGGTAACCCTGCTGAACAAACATCTTTTTAAGCAAACCTTCTAATTTTTTATCCATAGGATCTTTGAAAGCACAACTATCCTCTATGGGTATAGTGGTGCGTTTGTTTAAAGTGGAAACCGCTCCCTCGACCTTGGGGACTGTCTGCCATAAGTCCTTTCTGGGGTCGACCATAGGAAACAATTTTTTAAATATGGGGGGAGGGACGAAAGGAATACCGGGCCTTTCCCATTCTTTATTAACAATGTCCGCCACCCGCTTGGGTATAGGAAAAGCTTCTGGGAGCCCCGGCACCTCTAGGAACTTGTCCATTTTACATAGTTTCTCTGGGATGACCAACTTGTCACAATCATCCAGAGTGGATAATACCTCCTTAAGCAGAATGCGGAGATGTTCCAACTTAAATTTAAATGTAATCACATCAGGTTCAGCTTGTTGAGAAATGTTCCCTGAATCAGTAATTTCTCCCTCAGACAAAACCTCCCTGGCCCCATCAGACTGGGTTAGGGGCCCTTCAGAAACATTATCAGCGTCGTCATGCTCTTCAGTATCTAAAACAGAGCAGTCGCGCTTACGCTGATAAGTGTTCATTTTGGCTAAAATGTTTTTGACAGAATTATCCATTACAGCCGTTAATTGTTGCATAGTAAGGAGTATTGGCGCGCTAGATGTACTAGGGGCCTCCTGAGTGGGCAAGACTCGTGTAGACGAAGGAGGGAATGATGCAGTACCATGCTTACTCCCCTCACTTGAGGAATCATCTTGGGCATCATTGTCATTGTCACATAAATCACATTTATTTAAATGAATAGGAATTCTGGCTTCCCCACATTCAGAACACAGTCTATCTGGTAGTTCAGACATGTTAAACAGGCATAAACTTGATAACAAAGTACAAAAAAACGTTTTAAAATAAAACCGTTACTGTCACTTTAAATTTTAAACTGAACACACTTTATTACTGCAATTGCGAAAAAACATGAAGGAATTGTTCAAAATTCACCAAATTTTCACCACAGTGTCTTAAAGCCTTAAAAGTATTGCACACCAAATTTGGAAGCTTTAACCCTTAAAATAACGGAACCGGAGCCGTTTTGAACTTTAACCCCTTTACAGTCCCTGGTATCTGCTTTGCTGAGACCCAACCAAGCCCAAAGGGGAATACGATACCAAATGACGCCTTCAGAAAGTCTTTTCTAAGTATCAGAGCTCCTCTCACATGCGACTGCATGCCATGCCTCTCAAAAACAAGTGCGCAACACCGGCGCGAAAATGAGGCTCTGCCTATGCTTTGGGAAAGCCCCTAAAGAATAAGGTGTCTAAAACAGTGCCTGCCGATATTATTATATCAAAATACCCAAATAAAATGATTCCTCAAGGCTAAATATGTGTTAATAATGAATCGATTTAGCCCAGAAAAAGTCTACAGTCTTAATAAGCCCTTGTGAAGCCCTTATTTACGATCGTAATAAACATGGCTTACCGGATCCCATAGGGAAAATGACAGCTTCCAGCATTACATCGTCTTGTTAGAATGTGTCATACCTCAAGCAGCAAGAGACTGCTCACTGTTCCCCCAACTGAAGTTAATTGCTCTCAACAGTCCTGTGTGGAACAGCCATGGATTTTAGTGACGGTTGCTAAAATCATTTTCCTCATACAAACAGAAATCTTCATCTCTTTTCTGTTTCTGAGTAAATAGTACATACCAGCACTATTTTAAAATAACAAACTCTTGATTGAATAATAAAAACTACAGTTAAACACTAAAAAACTCTAAGCCATCTCCGTGGAGATGTTGCCTGTACAATGGCAAAGAGAATGACTGGGGTAGGCGGAGCCTAGGAGGGATCATGTGACCAGCTTTGCTGGGCTCTTTGCCATTTCCTGTTGGGGAAGAGAATATCCCACAAGTAAGGATGACGCCGTGGACCGGACACACCTATGTTGGAGAAATTGGGTTTCATGTCCCTTTAAGATATAATAAATAATGTGGCCTGTTAAGGGTCCTGCGGACTGGAGTTAGGAAACACTGTTTTAAAGGGACACAAAAAAAATACAATCGGAAATGTAAAGCAATGCATTTTAAATATTTTACGAGTTTATGTAGTAACCACAGCAATATGTGGTGGTCATACACAAATGATAACTTTTAGGGTTCAAGCAATTCACTGCAATAGGTTGTGTTGTTGCACATCTGACCCATGCATGTTTGAGAGCACTTACCGTGAAAGCCAGTGACGTGTCGCATGACGTCACCACTAGTGTCACATTTGCTGCAGGTGACCTGCACACTAATAGTTATAAGCACTGCTGTACTTTCCAGATATGAATTTACATCCCTTTCACCACCACCTTCCTATTTATTAGTACTGCATTTCCTATTGATCATTGACAAAAACCATCTTAATTACTATATTAAAATACAAACAGCCAGATAGAGGCCATGGTCACACACTTAAAGTAAAGGCTGAAAGGTGACTGGTATGAAAATGAGGTAGAAACCTACACTCATTTATAGTTCATGACAGCTACAATAAATGTGATAAAACTCTATAAACCCTGTGAATAAAATTTGAGAGATTCATGATTGTAGTGCTTTGGAATGAAGGATTTGATAGATGTCCAGACTGTTTCAAACAAGGTACGACCAGTCACTGGGAGTGCGTCCATACTGTGAAAATATAAAAAATATGCATGCTGTAAATGTGTGTACATTTTATTTTCTTCAGAGAAGAGAGAGTTCTGTCATCCAACAAAGAAAGTGTAAAATCATTAGCACTCACTGCACCCGTCTCGGTAAAAGAACATGCACAGTGACTCGGAGCATAGAAGGAAAATAAATACTTATTATATTGTCCCCCCCCATCGTAAAGAGATCTGCACTCTACGAAGTATTACAAATTGATTGCAAAGACAGTGACATTTCGGAGTCACAGCCCCTTCAGATTGTGACCCCAAAACATTGCTGTCTTCACAATAAATTTTTATTTCTACAAATCAAGTGAATGCAGATCTCTCTACCAGTGAATAGTGTTTAACCATCCCCGCACCCTGATAGATTGAACTATAATTAGATGAGAGTGTGGATCCATATAAATATAGACACACACACAGGGCTTGAAATTTTCAGTGGTCTCGGACGAATTAGATATTACAGCGGACGACTTAGATATTTGACTTTTTCCTATCTTTAACATTGAGTAGACTACTGACTGACTATTTCCCTCTGGGCTAGTAGCTTTTAACCCCTGGACTAGTAAACCATAGTGATATTTTCCACATATAGTGTATGTGTAGGTTGCACCTTCAGAGTCTTGAAATAAGTTTAAAACAAACATTCCCCTTACCCAAACAATTGTTTTTAAAAAATAAATAAAAAAAATCAAATAATGTCACATCCATAAAGTGAGTGTCTTGGTCTTGACCCTAAATTGACTAAATGCCTGTCTTTCTGTCTAATATCTCCATCTGGTGGCCAAAGTATGTAATGAGAACTATTTCAGCTTATCCGTATACATAATTTTTTAGTATATAAATTACTTTTAATATTAAGTACAGTGGTTTCTGGTAAAACAGATATAGGCAAGCAACAGTGCTATAATAAAAGCTTTCACATTGGAGCATTTTCGTTTTGCACTTTTATGTCCCTTTAAATTTATTTCCAACAAGTATAATTAAATTAGTAATTTGATCACAAAAACTCTGTTCTATAATCATTCATTAGCTACTTGTGATATTTA
>NC_069506.1:167872427-167919927 GCF_027579735.1 Bombina bombina | reverse complement strand
ATATGAAATAAACTCAAGAGTTAAGTTAATGAATGTAGAATCATATTATATTGCTTTGTTATGGCTGTTTTGGCAGCAGAGCTGCAGAAAAACATGTCTGCTCTCTCTGCTAGTTGGCTCCGCCCCCATGCCTATAGTATTTTAATGTTCATATTTCTGTTTTATTGCCTGTGGAATTTTTCCCTGATTATATTTTTCCACTTTCATTTCTAAGTCCGTTTTGTCCCCTTATACTTTCTGGTTTTCCTTTTATCAAAGTTTCTTTAATCCACTACTGTCCTGGTAACAGCCGTTATATCCATGTTTCTGTGCTGCTTCATTTTTATCAGCCATTATTCTCTTTTGCGATGCTCCCCGCCCCCATTTCGCATGCATGCAACACTCTCCCTTTCTTCCCACACTCTTGTTTACCTCAGACCAGACACATAGTTCAGTCAGCTCATGGCCGTAACCTCCAACCGCTTGTCAGCCCTTTTCAGCGGTTACTTTGTAAGAGAACTTTTATTTCCTTTCTCTTCTCCTTTAATGATTTTCTTGCACCACTAAGTGTCCCCATGTTTGTTTTTAAGTTTATGCTGCAATCTTTCAACGTTTACCTCAATAAGACCCACATTATTTTGCAAATCATTTTGTTTTATTACACTCTCAATTTTTATTAATTGACCCCATATTTCCTATAATCCTCTTTTATCCACATTTTTTAAAATGTCTCACACTGACAATAATATAGAAATTTCTGTTCATTCGCTCAATGACAAATTATCTAATTTTATTTCCCAAATAGATAACCAAATGAACTCTCTTATGGCAGTTATTAACCTTAATGTTTCTGCCCCTAAAAAGTGTAAATCCAAAATTAAACACTTGTCTTCTGCTTCCCCAAAGCAGTTAAAATCATTTAAAAGGACACTAAACCAAATTTTTTTTCTTTCATGATTCAGATAGAGCATGTAATTTTAAGCAACTTTCTAATTTACTCCTATTATCAATTTTTCTTCGTTCTCTTGCTATCTTTATTTAGAAAGCAGGAATGTGATGCATAGGGGCCTGCCCATTTTTGGCTGAGAACATGGGTTATGCTTGCTTATTAGTGGGTAGATGTAAGCCTCCAATAAGCAAGCGTTATCCATGGTGCTGAACCTAAAATGGACTGGCTGCTAAGATTTACATTCTTGATTTTAAAATAAAGATAAGACGAGAACAAAGAAATAGATGATAGGAGTAAAGTAGAAAGTTGCTTAAAATTTCATGCTCTATCTGAATCATGAAAGAAAAAAAAATAGGTTCAATGTCCCTTTAAGTCTGTGTCATCCAGACTCCCCTCATGCATCCCTGCAAATTGCAGACAACCCTTCTGCTGGCCGGCAGATTACCCTAGGCACCAGAACCCCTGATCATAACAAGAGCCGTATGACAGGGCGTATTTTTCAGACTCTTACCTCACTAATTCTCTTTTAAAGAGATCAGTTTCTGACGTCAAGGCTCGTAAGACACTTTAATAATATTTCTTCCTCTGAAGAAGATTATTGTTATGACAATGAACATTCCAATCACTCTGATGATTTCATAAGATATAAAGAGACGCAAAAATGCCCACCATAATTTTCCCCAAAAAGAAAAAGATTCTTTCTAGATTCCCTCAGTAATCCTAAACCCTGATAAATTACAGCATCCCCATTCTTCTGAATGGTTTCCCTCTAAAGAGATAGCAGATTATATGGACCATTATGTTTGCACTTCACTTGAAAAATCTGCTAGGTCTAAAACTCAAAGCGGAATGCCCCAGACCCTCCCTCCCAAATAACTCTACTATAACTTCCGAAATTGATTCTGACATACTTAAATGTCTTGGTCCTCAAGGCTCTAATCTAAAAAAGGGTTCTGACCAGCTGCTTCAGCCTTGTCAGGACAAACTTTTGGATACTACTGGCCCCATAGCAAAAAATTTAGATTTGATAGAAGAGGCTATCGCCTCCAATTCTACCTTAGACCCTTTTGTCATTAGAGAATGGATCATAAGATCTGTAGCCTTTCTAGGCAATGCAAATGAAGCAATCGTTGCAGAAAGTAGGAGAAACACTATAAAAAGATTAAATCCTAAACTCTCAGATTTTGCCGCTACCCAACGCTCCACTGATACTAATGGGCTACTTTCCCATCTCAATCTTACCATCTCCCTACTAGAGAATTTGGCTTCTCTCATAAACAGAAAAATCAGCTCTTATTCCCTCTCATAACCTCACTTTTCTTGTCTTACAAATAGACACCATCTCCTCTACACTTAATCCTCCTCAGGACAAGATTTACAACAAAAAGATCTTGCTTGTGCTAAAAAAAAAACAAAAAAACAAAAAAACCTTTCTTCCCTCTGAGGCTTTTAGCTCACATCATTGGCCTTCTGTCTTCCTCCATCCAGCCATCCAGGCATTTTTTCCTGCTCTCCTCCATTATCTTCGAGCCCTTCAACATCTAAAGTTTCACTTCCTTCACAAAGGCCTCTCTTATTCTCATCCTATCTCCCTTTCCCAGGAAGCTCGTCAGGAACTCAACTGGTGGTTTCTCAATATGGAGGCATGGAACGGAAGGGCCATCTTTAGAAATTCTCCAGATATCATTATAGAGGCAGATGCCAGCAATGCAGGCTGGGGCACTTGTTACGGTTTTCTTATCACAGGTGGGAAATAGACAAATGCAGAGAGAAATCTTCACATAAATTGCAAAGAACTTCTTGCAGGTTCCTTTGCAATATAAGAGTTTTGTTCTAAACTCTTCTCCTTTATCTGTTATCCTTCGCATAGACAACATTTCTGCCGTGTGATAATTGATCCATTGGGGTGGAACCAAATCAAAAGCCCTTTCAGAGATCACAAAAGACGTTCACCATTGTCTGAGAAACAAAATCTCTATCCAGGCCGAATACATTACCGGCCTCTCCAATTTTGCCGCAGACTGGAGATCTTGTTATCTTCAAGACTCCAGTGATCGGAAATGACTTCCGAAAAAGTTCCTCTCTCTTGCTTTCCTGAGAGGTCAACTTTGTAATAGATCTGTTCGTTCCAGATCCAATTTCCAAATAAGTCCGCTGCAATAGACGCGTTCCTCCAAACCTGGCCAACCCCCAAGGCGCATATGCTTTCCCACGATTCCGAAAACCCTTGCACATCTTCACAGATCCCAGATCTCCCTTCTCCTGATAACTCCCCTTTGGCCAACCCAATCCTGGCACCCCTCTCTTCAAGAACTCTCCTTCCTTCCCCCTCTTCTCATCACTTAACTTCCAAACTTTCTCCTAGATCCGCTAGGTCGTCCTCATTCCCTTCTTCTAGACGGGTTCCTCAATCTTGTAGCCTGGTCAATTTTCAGGGGCCCCTGGAATCTTTCTGAAAGGTCTCAATCCCTTCTTCGAGAATCATGGGCTCCAAGCACCACAAAAGCATATTTTCAGCCTGTTCCAAATGGTCTAGCTGGTGTTCACAAAGGAGTTTGGATCCAGTTTCTGCCCCTATTCCCGAAGTAACTACTTATCTTCTCTTTTTGATAATGGCTTTGCTTATCTTTCCATTAATCTTGCCCGTTCCGCAATCTCTGCTAGTTATGACTTCATTAACAATCTGCTTATTGGTCGCCATCCCCATATTTGCAGTCTTCTCAAAGCCATTAGAATTAAGAACCTCCCTTCTTCAAAATACTCCTTTTTCTGGGATGTAGACCTTGTCATTTCTTACTTCTATCCTGGCCTCCTAACCTTTCTCTCAAACTATTAGCTAAACTGGCCACCCTTCTATGTCTTTCCTTCTGCAGGTTTCCGACGTCAGAGCCAACGTTAACTCTAAAATGTTTTCTCCCTTTGGTGTAACCTTTATCATTTCCGGTAGAACTAAAACTCTTTCTAAATCTTTCTTCTATACCTTTTTCCCTGATCAACCCAATCTTTGTGTTGCATCCTGCCTTAAAGGTACAGTCAACACCAGAATTATTGTTGTTTAAAAAGATAGATAATCGGGGGCGGAGCCAACACTAAAGCTGAATGGTCGCACATTACAGTAGCTCCAGCTATATTTTATATAAAAACACAATTTATGCTTACCTGATAAATTTATTTCTCTTGTTGTGTATCCAGTCCACGGATCATCCATTACTTGTGGGATATTCTCATTCCCAACAGGAAGTTGCAAGAGGAAACCCACAGCAGAGCTGCAATATAGCTCCTCCCCTAACTGTCATAGCCAGTCATTCGACCGAAAACAAGCCGAGAAAGGAGGAACCATAGGGTGCAGTGGTTACTGTAGTTTAAATTTAAAAATTACCTGCCTTAAAATGACAGGGCGGGTTGTGGACTGGATACACCACAAGAGAAATAAATTTATCAGGTAAGCATAAATTGTGTTTTCTCTTGTAAGGTGTATCCAGTCCACGGATCATCCATTACTTGTGGGATACCAATACCAAAGCTAAAGTACACGGATGAAGGGAGGGACAAGGCAGGAACTTAAATGGAAGGAAACACTGCCTGTAAAACCTCTCCCCCAAATATAGCCTCCGAAGAAGCAAAAGTATCAAATTTGCAAAATTTTGAAAAAGTATGAAGCGAAGACCAAGTCGCCGCCTTGCAAATCTGTTCAAAAGAAGCCTAATTTTTAAAGGCCCAAGTGGAAGCCACAGCTCTAGTGGAATGAGCTGTAATCCTTTCAGGAGGCTGCTGTCCAGCAGTCTCATAGGCTAAGCGGATTAAGCTTCTTAGCCAAAAAGGAGAGGTTGCCAAAGCCTTTTGATCTCTCCTCTGTCCAGAGAAGACAACAAACCAAGCAGATGTTTGACGAAAATCTTTAGTAGCTTGTAAGTAAAAACTTTAAACCACGAACCACGTCCAGATTGTGAAACACAAGGATGGAACAACAATCTCTTGACTGATATTCTTGTTAGATACCACCTTAGGTAAAAACCCAGATTTGATACGCAGGACTACCTTATCCCTATGAAAAAATCAGATAAGGAGAATCACATTGTAAGGCAGATAACTCCGAGACTCTACGAGCCGAGGAAATAGCTACCAAAAAAAAGGACTTTCCAAGATAAAAGTTTGATATCTATGGAATGAAGAGGTTCAAACGGGACTTCTTGAAGAACCTTAAGAACCAAGTTTAAGCTCCATGGTGGAGCAACCGGTTTAAATACAGGCTTGATTCTAATTAAAGCCTGACAAAATGCCTGAACGTCTGGAACATCTGCCAGACGCTTAACTAGCTGGCAATCCTTTTTCCAAACCTTCTTGGAGAAAAGATAATATCCTAGGAATCCTGACCTTACTCCATGAGTAACCCTTGGATTTACACCAATAAAGATATCTACGCCATACCTTATGGTAAATTTTCCTGTCGACAGGCTTTCGTGCCCGTATTAAAGGTATCAATAACTGACTCGGAGAAGCCACGCTTTGATAAAATCAAGTGTTCAATCTCTAGGCAGTCAGCCGCAGAGAAATTAGATTTGGATGGTTGGAAGGACCCTGAAGTAGAAGGTCCTGTCTCAGAGGCAGAGACCATGGTGGAAAGGATGACATGTCCACTAGATCTGCATACCAGGTCCTGCGTGGCCACGCAGGTGCTATCAGAATCACTGATGCTCTCTCCTGCTTGATCTTGGCAATCAGTCGAGGGAGCAGAGGAAACGGTGGAAACACATAAGCCAGGGTGAAAGACCAGGGCGCTGCAAG
The DNA here is from genome assembly GCF_027579735.1 of Bombina bombina. NCBI lineage: Eukaryota > Metazoa > Chordata > Amphibia > Anura > Bombinatoridae > Bombina > Bombina bombina. Next base: position 167,914,214 of record NC_069506.1, on the reverse strand, counting down.
AGCATCTATCAGCGTCGCCTTGGGATCCCTGGACCTGGATCCGTAACACGGAAGCTTGGGGTTCTGGCGAGACGCCAAGAGATCCAGTTCTGGTTTGCCCCAACGATGAATCAGTTGTGCAAATACCTCCGGATGGAGTTCCCACTCTCCCGGATGAAAAGTCTGACTTAGAAAATCCGCCTCCCAGTGCTCTACACCTGGGATATGGATAGCTGATAGGTGGCAAGAGAGAATCTCTGCCCAGTGAATTATTTTTGAACTTCTAACATCTCTAGGGAATTTCTTGTTCCCCCTTGATGGTTGATGTAAGCTACAGCCGTGATGTTGTCCGACTGAAATCTGATGTACCTGAGAGTTGCTGAGGCCAAGCCTGAAGAGCCTTGAATTATCGCTCTTAGTTCCAGAATATTTATTGGAAGGACAGACTCCTCCTGAGTCCACGATCCCTAAGCCTTCAGGGAGTTCCAGACTGGCCTGCGAAAGGTCATACCTTTGGACAGATGGACCCGAGATAGCTACCAGGGAAAAGAATCCCTGGTCTCTTGTTCCAGATTCAGTTGAGGGGACAAATCTGTGTAATCCCCGCTCCACTGACTGAGCATGCATAGTTGCAGCGGTCTGAGATGCAAGCGTGCAAACGGCACTATGTCCATTGCCGCTACCATTAAGCTGATTACTTCCATACATTGAGCCACCGAAGGGCGCGGAATGGAATGAAGAACCTGGCAGGAATTTAGAAGCTTTGATAAACTAGACTCCGCCAGGTGAATTTTCATTTCTATAGAATCTATCAGAGTCCCTAGAAAGGAAACTCTTGTGAGTGGGGATAGAGAACTCTTTTCCTCGTTCACTTTCCACCCATGCAACCTCATAAATGCCAGTACTACATCCGTATGAAACTTGGCAATTTGGAAGTTTGACGCCAGTATCAGGATGTCATCTAAATAAGGGGCTACTGCTATGCTCCGCGGCCTTAGGACCGCCATAAGCGACCCTAGAACCTTTGTAAAGATTCTTGGGGCTGTAGCTAATCCAAAGGGAAGAGCTACAACTGGTAATGCCTGTCTTGAAAGGCAAACCGGAGAAACCGATGATGATCTTTGTGTATTGGAATGTGAAGATAAGCATCCTTTAGATCCACTGTAGTCATATATTGACCCTCCTGGATCAGTGGTAGGATGGTATGAATAGTTTCCATCTTGAACGACGGAACTTTAAGGAATTTGTTTAAGATCTTTAGATCCAAAATTGGTCTGAAGGTTCCCTCTTTTTGAGAACCACAAACAGATTTGAGTAAAAACCCTGTTCCTGTTCACTCCCATAACTAGGAGGTCTCGTACACAGTGTAAGAATGCCTCTCTCTTTATCTGGTGTGCAGATAATTGTGAAAGGTGAAATCTCCCTTTTGGGGGGGAAGCTTTGAAGTCCAGAAGATATCCCTGGGATATAATTTCCAACGCCCAGGGATCCTGAACATCTCTTGCCCACGCCTGGGCGAAGAGTGAGTCTGCCCCCTACTAGATCCGTTACCGGATAGGGGGCCATTCCTTCATGCTGTCTTAGAGGCAGCAGCAGGCTTTTTTGACCTGCTTACCTTTTTTCCAGGTCTGGTTTGGTCTCCAGACCGTCTTAGATTGAGCAAAAGTTCCCTCTTGTTTATTATTAGAGGAAGTTGATGCCGCACCTGCCTTGAAGTTTTGAAAGGCACGAAAATTAGACTGTTTGGCCCTAGATTTGGACCAGTCCTGAGGAAGGGCATGACCTTTTCCTCCAGTGATACCAGCAATAATCTCCTTCAAACCAGGCCCGAATAGGGTATGCCCCTTGAAGGGAGTGTTAAGTAGCTTAGATTTTGCAGTCACGTCAGCTGACCATGATTTAAGCCATAGCGCTCTGCACGCCTGTATAGCAAAACCAGAATTCTTAGCCGTTAGTTTAGTCAAATGAACAATGGCATCAGAAATAAAAGAATTGGCTAGCTTAAGTGCTCTAAGTTTGCCAAGTATGTCATCCAATGGAGTCGCTACCTGTAAAGCCTCTTCCAGAGACTCAAACCAGTATGCCGCAGCAGCAGTGACAGGGGCAATGCATGCAAGGGGCTGTAGGATAAAACCTTGTTGAATAAATATTTTCTTAAGGTAACTTAATTTTTTATCCATTGGATCTAAAAAAGAACAACTGTCCTCGACAAGAATAGTAGTACGCTTTGCTAGAGTAGAAACTGCTCCCTCCACCTTAGGGACTGTCGGCCATAAGTCCCGTGTGGTGGCGTCTATTGGAAACATTTTTCTAAAAATAGGAGGGGAAGAGAACAGCACACCTGGTCTATCCCATTCCTTATTAATAATTTTTGTAAACCTTATAGGTATTGGAAAAACATCAGTACACACCGGCACTGCAAGTATTTATCCAGTCTACACAATTTCTCTGGCACTGCAATGGAATCACATTCATTCAGAGCAGCTAAAACCTCCCTAAGCAACACACGGAGGTGTACAAGCTTAAATTTAAATGTAGAAATATTAGAATCAGGTATCTTCCTGAGTCATTAACATCACCCACTGACTGAAGCTCTCTTTCCTCAGTTTCTGCATATTGTGAGGCAGTATCAGACATGGTTCTTAAAGCGTCAGTATGCTCTGCATTTTGTCTCACCCCAGAGCTATCTCGCTAACCTCTAAGTTCAGGTAGTCTGGCTAATACCGCTGACAGTGTATTATCCATGACTGCCGCTATGTCTTGTAAAGTAAACGCTATGGGCGCCCTAGATGTACTTGGCGCCATTTGAGTCCCTTAAGCGGGAGTCAAAGGGTCCGACACGTGGGGAAAGTTAGTCGTTAGTCAGCATAACTTCCCCCTCATCAGATTCCTCTGGTGATAAAAAATTTTAAAAGACAGAAAATGATCTTTATTGCATAAAATGAAATCAGTACATTTGGTACACATTCTAAGAGGGGGTTCCACCATGGCTTTTAAACATAATGAACAAGGAGTTTCTTCTATGTCAGACATGTTTATACAAACTAGCAATGAGACTAGCAAGCTTGGAAAACACTTTAAATCAAGTTAACAAGCAAATATAAAAAATGATACTGTGCCTTTAAGAGAAACAAATTTTGTCAGAATTTGAAAAACAGTGAAAAACAGTGAAAAAATGCAGTAAATCAAACAAAATTTTTACAGTGTATGTAATAGACTGGCAGAGCATTGCACCCACTTGCAAAAGGATGATTAAACCCTTAGTTAAAAAAAACGGATCAAAAAAACGAAATAGACGTTTTTTAACAGTCACAACCAACTGCCACAGCAAGCTGTAGCCCTACCTTCCCCAATAAACGACTTTGGAAAGCCTTTGGGCCCTTTAGAGATGTCCTATAGCATTCAGAGGGCCTTTGAGGGAATCTGGATGTCTTAGTTTGTAATTTTAACTGATCAAAAAACGTTAAAATAGGCCCCTCCCACTCATAGTAACACAGTGGAAAGCTTCAGGAAACTGTTTCTAGGCAAAATTTAAGCCAGCCATGTGGAAGAAACTAGGCCCCAATAAAGTTTTATCACCAAAGTATATATAAAAACGATTAAACATGCCAGCAAACGTTTTATATTGTAAATATCATAAGGGTATTACCCCTGGGAGTAAGCATGATACCAGTCGTTATTAAATCACTGTATTCAGGCTTAACTTACATTAATCCGGTATCAGCAGCATTTTCTAGTGTTTTCCATCTCTAGAAAAATTTATAACTGCACATACCTGATAGCAGAATAAACTGCACGCCATTCTCTCGCTGACGTTTTACCTCATCTGTGTAATCCCCTCAGACATATGTGAGAACAACAATGGATCTTAGTTACAACCTGCTAAGATCATAGAAACCTCAGGCAGATTCTTCTTCTATTTACTGCCTGAGATAAAATAGCACAACTCCGGTACTATTTAAAAATAACAAACTTTTGATTGAAGAAAATAAACTAGCTATATTTAACCACTCTCTCTTACGACCTCCTTGCTTGTTGAGTTGCAAGAGAATGATTGGGTATGACAGTTAGGGGAGGAGCTATATTGCAGCTCTGCTGTGGGTTTCCTCTTGCAACTTCCTGTTGGGAATAAGAATATCCCACAAGTAATGGATGATCCGTGGACTGGATACACCTTAAGAGAGAAAACAAGTTTGGCGATCGTTCTAGCACTTGTGATCTACTAATTGTTAATCTGTAGGCTCCAGTGATCTGGTCACTAAACTTTTAAGAGAGGGACACTCTGTGGACGGAATTTCATGGTTCTATTGATCTGAGACCTTGGGGGCTGCCATTCTCTCTCTCCATGTGGTGATCAGCGTGAGGCGCTAGTCCGGCTAACTGAAGCTGTATTGCCTCCAACGACGACAACTGAGCAACCGTAACATCGAATCTGCAACTTATATCATAAAGGAGATAAGCAACCTCCTGGACGCTTGCCGAGCTATGTTTTAACTCACGCTCCAAAGGGCACTCCAACCCGCTGAAGTAATATCTGTAGACCTTGGTGCTTACACCTCATAACTATTTCTAAAAGTGGTGATGCTCTGGAGCCCCAGCACCCACCACCTACTCCGAGATATTTGGAGCAAAACAGAAACAGCACCCACGAAAGCGGCAAGCCGACTAGATAGGCCGGACATTGAATTCACGCTGTACAAAGCGAAGAGCCTCACTAGCCAGCTTTCTACTTATGAAGCACCAGATCAAGCGATCTACACCACTCCAGTGAAAATTCGACTGTTTGGAAGCCTAAGGCTCAGAGACACCTACAGTTGTTGATAGAGTTATCTAAACACCTGGCGACATCCCACGATTTCCAAACACTCACCTCTTTTTTCCAAAGTGGACCTTACATACTTTGATGAATCTTCACCCACACACGCTGTACAGAGGGCCACTGAAAAGTATCCAATTGGCCTCTCTCTCTCAAAAAGCTGGCGTAGGTTAAAATAACATGGACCGGGGAGAGGTTGTGCATGCTGTGATCGGAGCTATCTGAATAAGACATACATAGACACAATCTTATCGCTGATATTTTTTTTCCTTTTTCGTAATATTATACTTGCCCCACTAAAAAAAACAAACAGAATTTATGCTTACCTGATAAATTACTTTCTCCAACGGTGTGTCCGGTCCACGGCGTCATCCATAACTTGTGGGAATATTCTCTTCCCCAACAGGAAATGGCAAAGAGCACAGCAAAAGCTGTCCATATAGTCCCTCCTAGGCTCCGCCCACCCCAGTCATTCGACCGACGGACAGGAGAAAAATAGGAGAAACCATAGGGTGCCGTGGTGACTGTAGTTAAAGAAAGAAATTCATCAAACCTGATTAAAAAACCAGGGCGGGCCGTGGACCGGACACACCGTTGGAGAAAGTAATTTATCAGGTAAGCATAAATTCTGTTTTCTCCAACATTGGTGTGTCCGGTCCACGGCGTCATCCATAACTTGTGGGAACCAATACCAAAGCTTTAGGACACGGATGAAGGGAGGGAGCCAATCAGGTTACCTAAACGGAAGGCACCACGGCTTGCAAAACCTTTCTCCCAAAAATAGCCTCCGAAGAAGCAAAAGTATCAAATTTGTAGAATTTGGCAAAAGTGTGCAGGGAAGACCAAGTCGCTGCCTTACATATCTGATCAACAGTAGCCTCGTTCTTGAAGGCCCATGTGGAAGCCACAGCCCTAGTAGAGTGAGCTGTGATGCGTTCGGGAGGCTGCCATCCGGCAGTCTCATAAGCCAATCGGATGATGCTTTTCAGCCAAAAGGAGAGGTAGCTTTTTGACCTCTCCTCTTGCCAGAATAAACGACAAACAGAGAAGACGTTTGTCTGAAATCCTTTGTTGCTTCTAAATAGAACTTTAAAGCACAGACTACATCTAAATTGTGTAACAAACGTTCCTCTTTGAAACTGGATTCGGACACAAAGAAGGCACAATTATTTCCTGGTTAATATTCTTGTTGGAAACAACCTTTGGAAGGAAACCAGGTTTAGTACGCAAAACAACCTTATCTGAATGGAACACCAGATAGGGTGGATTACACTGCAGAGCAGATAACTCAGAAACTCTTCTAGCAGAAGAAATAGCAACCAAAAACAGAACTTTCCAAGATAACATCTTGATATCTATGGAATGTAGAGGTTCAAACGGAACCCCTTGAAGAACTGAAAGAACTAAATTCAGACTCCAGGGAGGAGTCAAAGGTCTGTAAACAGGCTTGATCCTGACCAAAGCCTGAACAAAAGCTTGAACATCTGGCACAGCTGCCAGTAGTTTGTGTAACAAGACAGATAAAGCAGAAATCTGTCCCTTTAGAGAACTCGCTGATAATCCCTTATCCAAACCTTCTTGAAGAAAAGAAAGGATCCTAGGAATTTTGATCTTACTCCATGAGAATCCCTTGGATTCACACCAACAGATATATCTTTTCCATATTTTATGGTAAATTTTTCTAGTTACAGGTTTTCTGGCTTGTACAGAGTATCTATCACAGAATCCGAAAACCCACGCTTAGATAAAATCAAGCGTTCAATTTCCAAGCCGTCAGCTGGAGGGAAACTAGATTTGGATGTTCGAATGGACCCTGTATTAGAAGATCCTGTCTCAAAGGCAGCTTCCATGGTGGGGCAACTTTACTATCTGTGGCAGTACTGTCCTTACTTTGTTTGGACGCTATGGCACAATTATCACACAATTTTGAAGGGGGAGACACATTGGCTTCCATACATACAGAACATAGTTTATCTGAAGGCACAGACATGTTAAACAGGCTTAAACTTGTCAATAAAATACAAAAACCGTTTTAAAACAAAACCGTTACTGTCTCTTTAAATTTTAAACAGGGCACACTTTTTTACTGAATATGTGAAAAACTATGAAGGAATTGTTCAATTTTAACCAAATTTTCACCACAGTGTCTTAAAGCATTCAAAGCATTGCACCCTAAATTTCAGCCCTTTAACCCTTAAAATGAAACCGGAGCCGTTTACAGTTTTAACCCCTCTACAGTCCCAGCTACAGCCTTTGCTGCGACTTTACCAAACCCAGGGGGGTATACGATACCAAATGAAGCCTTCTAGGAACCTTTTCAACTACTTCCAGACCCACACACATGCAGCTGCATGTCCTGCTCTCAAAAGTAACTGCGCAGTAATGGCGCGAAAATGAGGCTCTGCCTACTACATAGAAGGCCCTTCCTGACTGGGAAGGTGTCTAACCAGTGCCTGACGTAAAAAAACGTTCCCCAAAGTTATAAAGTGTGAATTTCAACATCAAGCTGTATAAAATGCCCAAATAAAGCAATCGATCTAGCCCATAAAAGTGTCTACCAGTTTTATAGCCCATATTAAGCCCTTTATTCTGTTTGAGACTAAGAAAATGGCTTACCGGTCCCCATGATGGGGAAAATGACAGCCTTCCAGCATTACTTAGTCTTGATAGAAATATGGCTAGTCATACCTTAAGCAGAAAAGTCTGCCAACTGTTTCCCCCAACTGAAGTTATCTCATCTCAACAGTCCTATGTGGAAACAGCAAACGATTTTAGTTACAGCTGCTAAAATCATATTCCTCTCACAAACAGAACTCTTCATCTTTTTCTGTTTCAGAGAAAATAGTACATACCAGCATTATTTTAAAATAACAAACTCTTGATAGTAGAATAAAAAACTACAACTAAACACCACATACTCTTCACCATCTCCGTGGAGATGCTGCTTGTTCAGCGACAAAGAGAATGACTGGGGTGGGCGGAGCCTAGGAGGGACTATATGGACAGCTTTTGCTGTGCTCTTTGCCATTTCCTGTTGGGGAAGAGAATATTCCCACAAGTTATGGATGACGCCGTGGACCGGACACACCAATGTTGGAGAAAAGAAGTCATGTACGTTTTCATATGGGGTCCTTAGCATTATATCAGAACAGCCCATAATTTAAACTTTCCGTGATGACTTGCTAGTCTGATTTAATATTAAAAAACAGGATGGAGCGAGTGCACCTTGAAAGTGATTAGTTATTAGTGTACAAAAATGAATTGGTTAATAATAAGCTCTATAACCCTTCTAAGTGATAAAGGTTCCTCCAAACAGTTATCGATATAAAGGGTAAAACAGACAAGTGAAGGGGAGCTAAATTTCAATTGGTTGAAAAATAATTATAAAGTGATTTCAATAGTGTTGCAGCGTGGTTAGTGAACAAGGTGTCAAAATCATAAAATTTATAAGTGGTTACTTGTTTATGTAACAATAAGAATCTAAGATTGTAAGGATCACTATAAATAATAAACAGAAATCTGGGGTTTTATACAAAATGTAACAATTTATATTGTAAAAATGTAGCATATACAGATTAGAATAAAATCAAATACAATTTTGAGCTCATGCGGTTATATTTAAAATACTGAATAAGCAGATTAGGAAGACATTAAATAAATACTTGCACAAAATATATGTTATATGTGTATCGCACTGCAGTGGATATAATAAAGATAAGGTAAAAATATATGAAACGACCTTAAAATAACCTTAAAATAAGGTGGTCACTAATATAGGCGGTTGATTGTCAAAAAGAGACAAGACTTGAAAGTGCCTTAAAAACACCTATTTTAAAAGTACCTTAAGAAGTAGTGGTTCTCAATACTACTTAATTACTTGGTAGAATCCGTTTGAAGACAGTTGTATGGATATGCTATTAGTAATAGCTAAAAATCTTGTAAGTTTTTTGGAAGTTTCTTCGTGGGTTGCGGTTGTCTCAATACTATTTGTCAGTATGGACTACGGTCTGTTTGCAGGTATCTGGTTTCAGATATAGGAGAGTTTCTTTGGCTGAGGGTCCTTGAAAATTTCTTGGAAAATGTGGTGTCCCAATACTCTCTATCAGTGTGGACTTGTGTTCGCAGGTGAAGGAGAAATTCTTTGTGTTCCAATTGCAAGTTTTGCTCTGTTGCAAGGTACAGATCTCCTTATATTGTAATGTCCAATGGACTTCGTGGTAAGATGCAGAGATGAGAAATTCACTCACTCACACAATACTCATTCAGTCACTCACACAATACTCATGTCATGTGCACAGCCCTGGGCCGTGCGGCTATAGCTTATGGCCTCTACACTCTGCTGGCTCCCAGACCCCTGCCCACCTACCTCTTAAAGGGATACTGAACCCAATTTTTTTCTTTCATGATTCAGATAGAGCGTGCAATTTTAAGAAACGTTCTAATTTACTCCTATTATCAATTTTTTTTTTCGTTCTCTTGCTATCTTTATTTGAAAAAGAAGGCATCTAAGCTAAGGAGCCAGCACATTTTTGGTTCAAAACCATGGACAGCACTTGTTTATTGGTGCTGTCCAATCAGCAAGGACAACCCAGGTTGTTCACCAAAAATGGGCCGGCATCTAAACTTACATTCTTGCTTTTCAAATATACATACCAAGAGAATGAAGAAAATTTGATAATAGGAGTAAATTAGAAAGTTGCTTAAAATTGCATGCTCTATCTGAATGACAAAAGAAAAAAAATATGGGTTCAGTGTTCCTTTAACTTCAGTATCCAGCGGTCTGGATGGGGGTATCTCACGTAGTTCATTTTCCTCTATTCAGTCACGCTGCGCCACATCTGCCTCCCGATATCCAGCTCAGGCAGTCTCCACGGACACTGTCACACTATTCCTGCACAGATGGGCTTGCACACGACCACATAATCTGTGCCTGGCTGCAATTTTGGTTAACGCTGTCGCTGTGTGCGCATCACTTCTACAGGCAGCCTCATTTAAACCATTTTCCCTCATGCGGCACTAGTCGCACCGGGCAGATCCACCTCCCCCTGCTGGGGGCGCGCTAAGGTATCTGCCTGTTCTGAATGCGGGCTGAGGATCGGTGTTACGTTTACCATAAAGCAAAGGTTTTTTTTAAAAAAATAAGCGTCTTTATACACTTTAATAAATTAAAGTGCCCCTGGTTTTAAGATTATTTTTTGATACTGGCCTTTAATTCATTAAAGTTTACACATTAAGGGTCTCTCTCAGACGCAAAAGAAAAAAAAATTAAACTTTCTTCATTTCCCGCTTAATGGAAATAAGAATGTCTATATCATGTGAACAAACTTCACAAGACAAAAATATATGATCCACGCCCAATAGTATACGATTACGGCTTGTCAGCCGAAACGCGTAAGCCCAGTGCTGCGCTCACTCTGCATGCTGAAAGTCATCCATCTGTTTTTTAAAGAAATCAATAAATCTTAAGTTTTATACTATTGGGCGTGGATCATATATTTTGTCCTGTGAAGTTTGCTACATAAAGAAGATCCAGCACCGCCGCACAGCTGTATAATCCACACTCTGCTGAAGCACCTATCTGCAACCGCTTGCTGAGGAGTGACGTCAACAACCCGGAAGTGCCAGGCCACCCTAGGAACACTCTGAGCTGGAGACGCTGAGGGAGGCGCAGGAGACCAGGGAGCCGATTGCTTTCGCTGATATCGGGGTCCCGTTTTCTCTGGAGCTGCTGTTGGAGGTGGAGGGTAAGAGTGCACAACTTATATATATATATATATATATATATATATATATATATACACACATCTATATCTATATCTCTAAAGCTATATCTAGCTTTGAAGTAAAATCCATACTGGAACAGTCACAGACCTCTGTTGTTCTGTAACAAAACTTCAAAGCTAATGCAATGCATATTAGGTCTGAGAAGATTTAAAAAGAGGCTGAGGGAATCGGGTGCACGAATCATCAATTAATTTAGCAGACCGGCTCTGACGCCACAGCTGCAGGTCTCCGCCTCACTTCTCTCATTTTGCTCCCCTCTGTGACTGAAACCTACATACAAGCTACAGTCCCCTCTAAATATAGGTTGCAGAGTTCCAGGAACACACTGCAGACTCCAAGGAAGAAGTGGAGACCTGAGGACATACAGGAGGACGATACGGGATAAGAGTATATTAACAGAAGTGCCTATTACATACCTCACAAGTTGAGGTTGAACCAGGTGAGAGCGGATTTTTTCCAACTGTTAAAGTATAAGTAATTTATCTGAACGTACTACACGAAGTGTGCCTCTGGGCGCTCGTTTTGTCTCACACTCTTCCAGATCACTAAGAGGAACCTCGCCCTGCGGGGGATCATCCTCCTTCTCTCAGACGAGCAGCCTACTCCTCCACAGCACACAGGAACTAGCATTGTGGATATTAATGAATAATACACATCCATAGACTTGCCACACCTGACTGAATGAGACTGTTTTCTGCCTAACTGGCAAGTGTCTTGCGTATATATATATATATATATTTTCCAGTAGTGGATGGGAAGATATATTAAGACCAACAGCACACTCATACACTTCTAGCGCTGATCTCTATAATTTTTACTATATATATATATATATATATATATATATATATATATATATATATATATATATATATATATATATATATATATATATATATATATATATATATATATATATATATGTTAAACTGACGTTCGTGGAGAGCAGATTAGGCTGTTAAAACGACAGCAGAAAGGCATTGGTTTATTTATTTACAATGCAAATGTGTTTGTATGACAGACACCTCTCTACTTTGTTCTTGTATGACTATCATGTGAACCCCATAAAAATAAATTATAAAATTTTACTGTTAAATCAGGAGCTCCTGAGTAAAGTGGGTAAATGATTTTCCAGCTTGCATGCAGTGTTTTGGAACTTAAAGGGACAGTCTACTCAAAATTAAACTTCATGATTCAGATAGGGCATACAATTTTAAACAACCTTCCAATTTACTTTTTTCATCAATTTTGCTTTGTTCTCTTGGTATTCTTAGTTGAAAGCTAAACCTAGGTAGGCTCATAAGCTAATTTCTTAGCCCTTGAAGGTTGCCTCTTATCTCAGCGCATTTTGACAGTTTTTCACAACTAGAGGGAGTTAGTTCATGTATGCCATATGGATAACATTGTGCTCATGCCCGTGGAGTTACCTAGGAGTCAGCACTGCTTGGCTAAAATGCAAGTCTGTCAAAATAACCGAAATAAGGGGGCAGTCTGCAGAGGCTTAGATACAAGGTAATCACAGAGGTAAAAAGTATATTAATATAAAACTGTGATGTTTATGCAATAAAAAGGTAATAAAGTGATTATCTATTTTTATAAAGAAAAATTCTGGTTGTAAACTGTCCCTTTAAAATGCCAACATACATTTTTTGTCATTGACCTGAGATAAATTGGTAAAATGTCTATAATCTCATGGCTGCAGCACATCACAATAGGCCATGCACCTTGTGTTCTGAAACTTACCTCCCTGTTCATTGATCCAGTACAGAAAAAAGTTCATGGTGCCAATTTCAGTTACCAAGTGGTCATCGCCATAAAGCCACAGCACCTGCTGGCAGCCTTCCTTTATTGCCGCGTTTTGTACAAATATTGTGGGACCATAGTTCCTTCAGAAACAAAGCCAAATTAAATTTATGATGACACATAATAAAGACATACGATAGATTTGGTATAGAACAGAAATTGTATCCAGGAATGCTAAAAACAAACCGCTTTTTTATCTTCATCTTTAAAGGCTGTACAATAGGTTTAAAGTTGGTATTAAAAAAGGGACCCTAAAGTCAAAATTAAACTTTCATGATTCAGATGTAATGTAACGTAAAACTGCATGCTCTAATATACTTCCTTTATTAAATTGTGCAGTCTTTTTAAAGGAACCATATCATACTAAGCATATGCAACACATTACAGTGTATACGTATGAATTTGTGATTGGCTGATGGCTGTCACATGATACAGATGGAATTTGTCAGAAAAAAAAAAAAAAATCCACTGCTTATTTAAAATTCTGAGTAAATGCCACTGCATTTTTTTGTATTATTCACTTATTAAATTATGCAATTCTACTGTATTTAAAAAAGGGATATGAAACCAAAAATTATTTTTTTTTTTAAATGGTATGCTCTGTCTGAATCACAAAATAAATTTTCCAATTTACTTCTATTATCAAATTTGATATAAAATAGTCTGTGTTGAAGATGTAGCTAGGTAGGCATCTGGAGCACTACATGGCAAAACAGCTGCCATATAATGCTCCGTCATCTAAGCATACACCCCTGTTTTTCAACATTAGATACCAAGAGTACAAAGAAAAAATAATAGAAGTAAATTAGAAAGTGGTTTAAAATCAAATGCTCTATCTGAATCATGAAATAAATATACCTTTAATGGTTCTTTAAAACTCATCACTAGGGGCAGACAGCTCACTGCTTAATAAGTACATCACCCACAAGTCTATTTTTGGAAAGTGATGCACCTCTACCAAAGTAAAAGTCTTGAAATATGGAATTTCATTCTAGTCATTCATAATTTTATGTGAAGTGCATCATATGACCAAATGAATGGGGGTGTCAAATATAAGCTACACACAGTACTGTATTTTAGAGTTGTCCTAGGTAAAATCTACAGCCCCCTTAACTGCTTAATTAACCCCACCCCAACAGGTTTAGCAATGTAACTATTCCTGGAAATTTGGTCTACAGCAAAAAAAAAAAATCGACTAAATAAATAAAAAGCCCTGGTGTGATGTAAACTAATATATATATATTTATTATGAGAACAATTCCACGCTGCTATTCCAATCCATAATGAAATAGGTTTTCTTGTTGCATGATTTTTGGCCTTTACTAATTCAAAATAATAATATGGACCTTTTGTAAACCTATTTGCCTTTTTATGTCCAAATTTGCGGGGGTTTTGGGGGGGGGGGGAGGTTAAGTTTATTTTTTTACCAAACTTCTTGCACATGCTCCTTTCCCATGATTATAAACTCACTTTTTCCACAATCACACAAAGCAAACAGCCTTAAAGCATGCCCAAACACACAAATTATGCTTACCAGATAATTTCCTTTCCTTCTGTATGAGAAGAGTCCATGGCTTCATTTCTTACTTGTGGGAAAACAGAACCTGGCCACCAGGAGGAAGCAAAGACACCCCAGCCAAAGTCTTAAATACCTCCCCCACTTCCCGCATTCCCCAGTCATTCTGCCAAGGGAACAAGGAACAGTAGGAGAAATATCAGGGTATAAATGGTGCCAAAAGAACAAAACCAAATTTAAGTCCGCCTAACGGAGAATTCAAGCTGGGGCTGTGGAATATCCTCATACAGAAGGAAAGGAAAATTATCTGGTAAGCATAATTCATGTTTTCCTTCTTAATATGAGGACAGTCCACAGCTTCATTCCTTACTTGTGGGAAACATATACTCAAGCTCTAGAGGACAATGAATGAAAACAGGAGGGTAAAAAGAAAGAGTTCTGAGGGCACCACAGCATGCAAAACCCTTTCTCCCAAAAGCTGCTTCTGCCAAAGCAAAAACGCCAAATATGTAAAACTTATGTAAGGAAGACCAGATAGTTGCCCTACATCTGGAAGCTCTGGAAGCCTCTCAAGCAGTAAAACAGATAGGGTCCAAATCTGTCCCCCAAGGGAGCGAACAGAAGGCCCCTCTCCAGAGCATCCTGGAGAAAGAAAAGGATCCTGGAAAACCTTGCCTTATGCCAGGAGAATCCACTCTCTACATAGCAGAAGAAGTAATCCTGCACCCCTTATGATAGATGTGACGATACACCGGCTTATGAGTTACAGCGAGTGTATCAACAATTCTTTCAGAAAAAACATTCTTGGCTAAGACTAAGCGTTCAATTCCACGCAGTTGGCCTCAGAGAGTCCAGATTGTGATGAATACAAGGGCCCTGCCCTAGCAGTTCCATGTAACAAGGTCTATGGAGGCGAAGCCCCTAAACTGCGACATAACTATAGATATAAACAGAGCAAACTGTCTCACCGACGCCTGCTAGGATCAACCATCCACAACAAAAATTGACATGACCAAAATTAAAGAAGGTTAAAAATAAACCTCTAAGGAATGCTAGATGTCTAGCATATTCAGGATGAAAAGACCGGAGCCCCACCTGGGTTCAAACCCACCTTATGCTACAGAAGCGGTGGAGACAACACTGACGCCTTGAAAGCTTGATCGGCTTCCCTATCTAATATAAACATTTGAACAGGGAATGATTGTAGGGGACATCCAATCCTGAAGAGTAGCCTCATAAAGAGTTTTGCTGGCAATGAGCAGACGTGGGCCTCCGCCCACTACCAAACACGAGACCACCCCCTGGTTTAGCAGGAGGAACTCTCCTTCTCCAAAAGGTCTCCCCCACTGAGAGGTCCCAACTGATACGAACCTGAGGAACCAAAGGAATAATCGGAAGGAAACTCCCAACACGGACCTCCCTAGGACACTCTCTCCCCACGGACAAGAAAGCGACAAGGTCAAAATCGCCCCGAGAGAACTAAAAGAAAAATTTCTCAGAACAGGGAGATCTGAACGGAACACTGGGATTGATTTCCCCCACCGGTAATCCATGTAAGTCTGTTAAGACAAATTCACCAACACCAAGCCAAAGTCACATCCTCAGCTGTGTATATCACACTCCACCCCGCGTCAAAGACATGAAGGGGGCTGGAGGACATAACCCGATGGGTAAATTCGCAAGACCTCAGGAAAGACAGCTGCCACAGCAGGATTCAACTCTAAGCCTTCAGCTTGGTAGGCAGGGTAGTTAAAAATCCCTGTTCCATAAGACAAAACAGCATCCAGACCCACCCTGGTGTCAACACCAGCAACTCAGACCTAGATCCAACTCGGAGGATCAAAAAGACACAAGAAAATCCCTAAAAGTCTATTAGCAAGTGAAGGTAAGAAACCCAGAAAGGCCAAGACCCAGGAACTACTGTAAAATCTGGAAGGATACTGCCACCTTAAACCCCAGATCCCAAGAAGGATCAGAACGAGGTTTACTGTAATATATGGTTCCTAAGAACCGGATTTGCACAAAAAGGCTGAAACAGGAAAGCCATCCTTCTTCTTAACAAAGGAAGGGAGAACCTTAGTTCTTCTTTTTGCTGGAGAATGTAATAAGCTCTGCTTAAAAATCAGAGAACCAAATTAGGACGGAAGACCCTCCCCCCCATTACCAACAGCGGAAGAAAATATTCCCGCAGTGCGATAGATACCAGGACAATGACTCCAAAGGTCACTTGAAAAACTTCCCCTAGAACAACTAAATAATCAAATTAAAGAAATTAAGCTTCAAGGCTTAACATTTTTCTCGAAAATATTGGGGGAACTATTAACCTGAGCAGAAATCTATAAGCTTCCACCGGAAGTCTCCAACAAACAACCATCAAAGTCGATAGTATCAACAATCCCATGTGACGAAATGTCTTTCTAAGAAGAGTTTCTAAAATAACCCAGAGCTCTAAAAACAAAAACTATCCAGAACGGAATAGCAAAGTAAAAGAAACTAGGCAAGCGCCCACAAGTGATAAGCTGAAAAGGAGTGTGCAAAGAAAAACAGGTCTGGTCTGTCATAGGACACAACCCCTCATAGAGCTCGGAACTGGGATTATAAATAAGCGATAAAACAAAAAGTAAAACAAGACAACAAGGAATATCACCATCCTCTCCTCGTCTAGTTAAGATTGTTATCTGATTTAGAGGACTGAGATTCAACTGACGGATAAGTACTGGAAACCTTTAACATTGCCAAAACCTCTCTCAGAAGTAAACGCAGGCATGCCAATCTAAATGCTAAGCCCTCCGCAGTCGGAGGACCCAAGTCAGCAGACTCCGACCCTGGAGGATCTCCCTCTGAAGCCTCAGAGGGAATCGCATCCCCAGATGACTGATCGGACACAATCGTTATTTCACATGAATATCCTTGGGCAGGAGAGCCTGGATTAACCCTTCGCTTACGCGTAGCAGGAATAGGTAACCTTGCTAAAGCCATAGAGATGGCCATGCGGAACTGCATAGTAAGCTCTGGTGGAAACAAAACCCTTACAGGCCGAGGATCGGAACTTAGGAAAACTGAATGTATAGGAACATAATCTAGGGAACACACCTCACTGGACAAACAGTCCTTAGAAGAGGACGGCTCAGTGAACTCTAACATCTCAACATTGGTTGATGAAAACACTATTGTGGCATACGGAACATAATTGAGAGGGCTGGATTACCTGGGCCTCCTCACAATATACACAGGTATCAAATTCTGTATGGGAGGGATCCCCCTCTAAAATATCAGAATCCTCCATAACTCGTCTATATCAAATTATAGAAAAGGAAAAATAACTGGCACCTTATACCCTCAATGGCTGTGGCACTCACCACATCCTATGATCCAGACAGATAGAGAAGATGCTCCTCTCCAGACACCCGGTCAGGAATCGGAAGCAGGGAAAAAAAGGTGACCATTCACAGTCACATGGTGCTCATGCAGGACCTGCCCCAGCTAAGGAAAAAGAGTCAAGCAGTGATCAAGTGCTACCTGAGCACGAAACATGTCTGCTCTGTGTGCCTGCTACACTAACCTGGATTACCTTTTGTCCTTTGTGGACATTCTTTGTTTTTAGATGTCCTAATAAAATACTCAAGTTCTTTTATTCATCAACTTTGGCTTTGAAGCGCTTATTTTGGTTCTTTCTGTGGATCATGGATTTTGCTTTCTGGCGTGTGCAAACAGACACGCTGAACCAACAGCTGCCATAGCCTGTAAGTAAGGGATTTAAATATCCCGCCCTCCCCTTTCTAAATAGAGCCGTCTTTATCTCCAGGGAACAGAGGATTATTTGTGCGCTCCGTTGTGCAGGTTATTGTTGGACTTAAGGAAAAATAATGCCAGCTTAATATAAAGAAACTGCGCAACTCTTAAAAAATGAAAATAACCTGTACGTTCCGTATCAGTCTAAGAGCCCAAACGTTCTTACACATAAGCAGTTGAAATCACATAACAAATATGATTTAAAAAAAAAACCACTGTTCAATAATCCCCCTCAGGAGATATTAACTCTTGATTCCATAAAGATAAAGGAGCCGCACTGCGATCCTGTCTTCTATCATTAACATGTGTGTAAAATAATGAAACAATCTTACCCGAATCTATGCTGTGGAACAGTGACACGGTTCTTGAAGTTTGACAGATTGTAGCAGCGCTTCTGATATGGACTTGAATGAAGAAAGCAGTCAGCGAAGCTCGTCAACGCTGATTGCTTAAGGAGCTGTTAATATGAGTCTGGATGGGTTCGCAGAAAGACTCTCCCTGCAACTCCAGACTAACTTTCATCAATGCTATCACTGAGAGGCTGACAGGACTAATTAAAACACCAGTCCCATCTCGAAGGGCAGATACCCTTCCAAAGGAACTACTTTGAAATCTTCTGACACTTCTCTGCCAACCTCATGTGACTAAAGGCAAAGTATGACTGGGGGCATGAGGGAAGTGTGGGAGGTATTTAAGCCTTTGGCTGGGTTGTCTCCCTCCTCCTGGTGGCCAGGTTCTGTATTCCCACAAGTAAGGAATTCCCACCCTATGCCAGTGGGTTTCAAACCTGTCCTCAGGCCTCCCTAACAGGACTGATTTTCAGGATTATCTTGGGAGAGAGCAGGTTAATCACAATGTTTACTAATCAGCTGATTATTTCCCTTGTGCACCAGGTCAGATATCCTATAAGTCTGGCTTGTTAGGGAGGCCTGAGGACAGGTTTCAAAACCCCTCCCACCCAATACTTACAGTCTAAGCGCATAATATGCCGTTTTAAAGGTACAGGCACATATAAACACAAAACATTTATAGAAATATCCCACATACACACTCAGCACGAGGACAGCTCAGGCCACATGCACAGAACACACAAACTAAACTCACACTACACATACAGCCTTAACGTGAAAGCACACCTCATATTCAGTCTTAAAAAGGGATAGGCACAATAACAATACACATTCCCTTTAAAGGGGCACCTCCCACCACACAGTTTTAAAAAGGTACAGGCATACACACACAGTGCACTCAGCCTTAAAAGGAACAGATAACAGAATGAGCAAATAATCTTAGTGACAGTAAAACAAAGCTCACTGCTTTCAAGTATACACAAAAACAGTCTTAAAGGGGCAGATCACAGCATGCACAAACAGTGCAGCAGGAAAGCACACCCAACACACAATACTTAAAAGGGACAACTCACCCTACACTTGCAGTCTAAAAATGGACAGGCACACAGACCTAAATGGACAACTCCCACCTTGCACAGTCTTAAAAAAAGTTAGGTACACATATAAAACAAGTAACTTTAAAAAGACAGATCACTCCACACGTATAAAAAGAGAAAAATCACAGCCCCAGACACACAATGCACACAGCCTAAAAGGCATGGTTCACGGTATTCACACAGCCTTAAAATGACTGGCTCATGGCATTCACACACAACCTTAAATGGCTTAAAAGGGATGGCTCACTCCCTTAAAAAGATTCCTCAGGGTATTCATACACAGGCTTAAAAAGAGACAACCTATGGCATTCACACACAAAAACATGAGCTTTCCTTTAAAGTTGCTGTGTACCATGAGTTATCCCTTTTAGATTGTTTGTGTGCAATTTAAAAGTTGTCCCTTTAAGTCTGTGTGTGTTCTACATGTGTAACATTAGCCATCTCCATCCCTTTAAAGGTGTGTAAGTGAGAGTGAGTGTGTGTGTGTGTGTGAGAGAGTGTGAGTGTGAGTGTATATATGTGTCTGTACCTTAAAAGGGACATAAAACCCAAAAATATTCTCATGATTCAGATTCAAATTTCCAATTTACTTTTATTATCAAATTCTCTTTGTTTCTTGTTATCCTTTGCTGCAAACCAGCAAGGTAGGTTCAGGAGTGTGCACGTGCCTGCAGCACTATATGGCAGCAGTTTTGCTACACTGTTATACATTAGCAAGGACACTAGATGGTAGCACTATTTCCTGTCATATAGTGCTCCAGACATGTGCACGCTGCCTATCTAGATATCTCTTCAACAAAGAACAACATGAGAACAAAGTAAATTTGATGAGAGAAGAAGAGAGGGGGACATAAATTTATATGCCATTGAATATCATCTTCAAACTGAAAACAATCTGGCAGATAGTAGATTGAATTACTTTTTCAAAAAAGCATATAGTTTCAGATACATTGTAATTTATTACTTACCCACCAAATTTGAAGTTTCCTACACCCCCTACCCAGGCACGTACATATTGTGGGTCAGCCAAGAGGGACACTGGGCTAAAGCCACCAGTTGGAAAGTATGGTCCAACTGGTGAAGTAATGATATACAACAATGCATGATTGGGCTTTGCAACACCAAGGGAAGGCTGTAGATAGAAGAGAAAAGTATAAATAATAAAAGATGATGTATATACATAAAAACCATCTAGGAGAGAGAGAGATATATAGATATATATCAAAATATGAGCAGGAAAGGAAAAGCATTATGGTATTTTCCTAGTGTATTAAACCACAATGTGGGGAAGAGTAGGTACGTTTCAGAAGTGTTGAACGCTATTGCCAAGAATTTCACCAGAAAAGGAGATTATTAACAGATCAAACAAAGCAAAGATTAAATATGCCTTTTTATTTTCCTTTAAAAGTTTCATTTGAAAGATAAAGCAAAATGTACACTATAATCCTCTAAACAATTATAGAGATATATCAAGATGGTAAGTCCAAGAGACTAAAACAACCCAATATCCATACAGAGCTCTCAACTATCCGAGTTATAGTGATATATATTATGCTACTAAAGCCCTAGTACCCAAAAGGGTTAAATAGACGTAATTACGAAAATTGGGTAGCGATGGTAAATAAAAAGTCCTGAGATATAATTATAAAGACCTAAGGATCTTTTAGAATACGCTACAAGTGACCCTCACAGAACCTGCTGTAAAGATACAAACATAAACTATTACAAGTACAACACATGCAATTTCCTTTGATGATTATAGCACACATACCGACATTATAGAATTAAGGGCTTTTAATGTAAGTGCAATGTATCAGTTATACAATGGATGCAAAAGTATCCACAACTTAAATGAAATTGCAGGTGTTTTTAAATTCTAAAGACAAAAATAACACTGTAAATGTCTGACTTTTAAACTGTGTAATGTGATCTTTCAACAAACAAAAATCTAGAGGGAAATAAACACTACAACATCCTTCATAATGGGGACTCTGTGTTCCCATTTAACCAATCACATTCTAAATCACGTTTGGTAAATAGCATAAACCTGCAATCGATGAAAGTCCGCAAAGAGTTGCTAAATAAACTGCAAGAGCTAATTGTTGAAAAGTACCAATTAGGAGAGTGATATAAAAATATCTAAGGCACTGCTTGTACTACTGAGCAAAGTCACAGAGAACGAGAAAACTTATCAGGAAGGATACCAAGAGGCCAAAAACATACTGAAGAAGCTACAGGAATTGTTGGCAGGTACTAGTCACTTCTTGCATGGGCCCACTATCGTTTGTAGTCTGCACATGTCTGGGCTACAGGGTAGGGCGGCAAGACTTTCTTACAAAAGGAATATCGTAGCTCATCTAAATTATGCTAAAAGCTTGATTCAGTCTCCCCAACCCATGTGGGTAAATGTACTATAGTCTAACGAAACAGATATACGTGTCAGAAAGCCAATAAAGGAACACCAACACTTTGAAGCATTGTATTACTAATATTTATTAAAACTATCACACTACTGGAATTTTTGCTTTGTTCACTCTGCATCTATACATTTCAAATGAGAAAAAAAAAATCCCCAGGGGACAAGCACGCAGAGGGGGACTCACACAAAACAGACACAGCACTTACCTCGTACTGGTTGAGGTTTGTCAGTAACCGAGAACCCCCTCCCCAGGGAGTTTGCTTTACACAATAGCTCGGACCTGGTTTTCATGATTACATCGGAGAACTCTTTATTTACTAGTGCTACACATTTGATATACGTGTGTAAATACACACACACACACACTTATTATACATATACACACACACACGCGTACTATACATATATGCACACACACGATTGTGTATGTAATACAGATAGATGGATGGATTTATCACAACAAATGGCAGTAAATGTTCACAAACTAACCTCTGTGCCAATAAAGGTTGGGCGAACATAGAGACTAGCTTCTGTAGAATGAGGGACCCAGTCTTGGTCAACTTCAATAAATTTCCGTAGACACTCTAATAGCTCTGCCTTGTCAAATGCCTAGACAAAAACACAAGACTAAAATAAAAACTTTTTGTTAAACAGAATGTTTGATTTCCAACCCTGCAAATGTGTAGTCAAAGAAAACAATACCACAGATCCTTAAAAGCATGACAATGTAGGGTCAGGAAGATTAACATAATTTCTTACTACATACAAACGTATTTGTGCATTGTTAGTGTGTTTCATTATAGGGCCACTAAAGTCAAAAGGAAAGTTTCATGATTAAGATAGCGCATGCAATTTAATAAAATGTTCCAAAATACTTCAATTATCAAAACGTGTATAGATTCTCTTTATATGCACACTTTCTGAGGCTCCATTCCTACTGAACATGTGCAAAAGTGCACAGTATATGCATTTTGTGATTTGGTGATGGTTGTCACATGAATCAGGGGGAGGAAAATTAGATTTACTTTTAAAATTTGCCAGAAAATATTCTGCTGCTCATTTCAAATTCAAAGTAAATGCTACTGCATTGTCTTTTTATTGTGTATTTATCAACTATTCAATTCTACTATACTTGTGATCCAAGTGCTTTCCAGCTTTTTTTTTAAAAAAAAACAAACCAAAAAAAAACAACGAGATTTACTTTATGAAAAATGTATTAAAAAGGGACAGCTAATCTAAATTAAACCTTTATGATTTCAATAGGGCATGCAATTTTAAACAACATTCCAATTTACTTATATCAAATTTGATTTGCTCTCTTGGTATTCTTTGTGGAAAGCTAAACCTAGGTAGGCTCATATACTAATTTCTAAGCCATTAAACAACCTCTTTTCTCAGTTAGACACTGATAGTTCATGTGTGTCATATAGATTTACATTGTGCTCACTCCTGTGGAGTTATTTAAGAGTTAGCACTGATTGGCTAAAATGCATGTCCGTCAAAAGAACTGAGATAAGTCTGCAGAGGTAAAAAGTGTATTAATATAACAGTGTCAGTTATAAAAAAAATGGGGAATGGTCAATAAAGAGATAATCTATCTTTTTAAACTATAACAATTGTGGAGTTGACTTGTACATTTATAGAAACAACTGTTTTAGAGTGCTGAAACTTACCGGTAGCGAGCATCTCAGAGCAGTCCTGTGCATTCTTTCCATGTTTAACATGGGCCGGAAAAGTCTAATACGATTATCTACCCCTCTGTAAGCTTTCATACCCTCAAATAGCTGCAATAGCAAAAGACTGGTGTAAATAAAACAACAACTTGAAATGCACAAGCATTTTAGTTACATTAACAAAATGTCCTCAGGAACACGTTTATTTACTCAGAAACAAACAATGCCATTGTAGATTGCTGCAAGCTGGAATTAGAGTAAACAGGGCTTTCTTCATGTGCACTTGTAAAGATTATGGAAAGAGAAATTTCACTATTTTCATTGTAGTTACAAGGGACATTGCATGCTCTAATCCTATTGCGGAACTTTAAAAAGGGACATGAAATCCCAAAAATTCTTACGATTCAGAAAGAGAAAATAATTTTAAACAAAATTCCAATTTACTTCTATTATCTAATTTGTTTCATTCTTTAGGTATCCTTTGTTGAAGAAATAGAAATGCACATGGGTGAGCCAATCACACGAGGCATCTATATACAGCCACCAATCAACAGCTACTGAGCATATTTATATGACAAAAAGGTAGAAAGAGAATGAAGCAAATTAGATAATAGAAGTGAAAACATGAAAGAAAAAAAAAAAAAAATGGGATTCATGTCCCTTTAACCCTCACAAAGGGAGTCACATATCACATAGTTAAACACATAGAGGTGCAGGTTCCTTAGAGATAAAATGACATGCTATAGACTTCCGGTTGGGTGAAGGAGAGCGTGCACGCTGCAAGGTCTCTCCATTAGGCTCACGGGGCCTAACAACAACTTCCCACATCAGAGGACGCCTTTGCCGGCTAACACCGGCCTGGATAACGGACCATTCGGTCCCAGATGCGGAAGTCACTATCTGCCTAAGAAAAGCTTCGTGGCAGAAGCTGCTTTGCCTACCTATCTACACAAACAAACGGAGAAATAAAGCTAAAGCTGCAGCATTGACCTCTCACCTGGATGAGATGGTACCACAACGGGGAAAAATTGGCAGCAGTATAAAGCCACTGGGCCACTGAGTAACCCGGACAAGCGGAGGGCCGGAAGGAGAATATAGGCCTGGTTTGCGGCCTGGTCTGCAATCCGGCGTGGGACGCCGGTAGAGTTGGCTCGAGGAGCAGTCGAGGATAGTGTCTGCGACGTGGCAGAGAGTGGAGACACCGCGGAGGTGAGCTGCACCTGAGGGCCTGGGGCTGACACAGTTTGTGGCGGCCTCTGATCAAACTGAGAGGAGAGTGATCGAGGGTGACAGCACTGGTACCACATAGAGTGGAGACGCCGTGGAGGCAAAATACACCTGAGGGCTCCTGGTATGCATGGCCTGTAACGGGACCGGAGGAACCAGAGAGGAAGTGTGATCGAGAGCGGCATCAAGGGCCCGGCATAAAAGGGAGATATTGCGGAGGTGAATGGCACCAGAGTTGTGGCAACCCTGGAGGGAGCAAATAAATAAAAAGAAGAAGCGGAGACAAGATACAGCCTAAGCAAGTAAGGCACACGGAGGGTATATATGTGCCATACAATAAAGTAACCGGCAATATCCTGCTACCACAGGGGTAAGCTACTGAGGAGTACCCAGAAGCAAACAAGCTAGTAACCCCATAGAGAAAGGAAGGTCCGGACTGACAACTGGATATAAATAAGAAAGAGAAGGTACTTTTTATTTGTCATTTCTTTCTGTCTATACAGCTGCCTACTTGAAAGGGGTGTCTGCTGCTGAAGGGTCTAAAAAGGCTAAAATTTGCATCGATATCCTATACTACCCTTAGCAGGGGACAGAAACTACACAGGAGTGGACTTCAATACAAGCCTAAGATAAGTAACTTTGTAATATTGTTGGACACTGTGAGGAACTGTCTGGTCTGGGAGAAGTATTTTTCTTTTTTCATGCTGTTTTTTTTTTTCCCTGGTGTTACTGTTCCTCATAAATACTAGTAACATACAGAGTTTAGGCCAACACAGGAACAGTGATACCTGAATACGGACAAATTTGTGTCATATATGAGCATGATTTAAAATCTTGGAATATAAATGTTTTATATAGTGTAACAGGGTTCAAGACAACAAAATAGCCTGTTTGTGATGCTTGATGATAGTATTAAATATATACTGTATAACTATTTGCATATAACCTTAGGAGGTTTCCACTTTCTGATATTACAAAATTGTCTGTATATTCTAGTTCTGATAAAATTCCATCAAAAGAGGTTGTAGGAAAGTCAGAACAAGGGCTGGCGTTTATCACACCTCACAGAAACTGAATCTAGCATATAAATAGTTTTCTTCTTTTGTTTTCTTTTTTCTTTTTCACACCTGCACTGACAGGGCAGGGTAACATACACTTCACTCTGTGGTGTTTAATTCACAGGTACAAGTTTTTCTTTTGAGTCTTCTGTTTTTTTTTTTTTTGTTTTTTTTATTCACACACAATACCTTTATATGTGTGTATGTGCATACATATGTACATATACACCCTTTGATGCACTTTAATAATTTGATAAATTAATAATACCCACACAGATAGGGTATAAATAGGGAAAGTACACTTGCACAAACACATGGATAGATATATCACACAAGCAAAAAAATCGCCAGCAATGCCAGTTAAACGTGATAAGAAAGGAGTAAAAAATCTAGAGCTAGAAACTAGTATGGAGCCACAATTAGCACAATCTGATAAACAGGAGACACAGATACTTATGCAACAAATTACTGATTTAATAATGCCACAATTTAATGCTATTAAAAATGATATCTCTGGCCTCGCGGAGGAGGTTAGGCAATTTTCAAAGAGGATAGCGGAGGTAGAATTAAGAGTCTCAGACTTAGAGGACCAGGCAGGATTACAAGATAAGAAAGTTAAAGCCCAGGAATTAACAATAATAAAACTCCAAGCTAAAGTGGAGGAATTAGAAGACCAGTCACGCAGGAATAACATAAAATTAGTGGGCCTTCCAGAATCCATTATGCCCCAGGACTTAAATAAATTTGCCTCACAAGAACTGCCAACGTTATTAGGCCTACAAATTACAGATTCATTATTCATGGTAGAAAGGGCACATAGATTAGGATCTCCCAAAATGGGCAATGAAAGTACAATTAAACCAAGACCTATCATGATAAAATATCTGAATTTCCAAGCAAAGGTTATAATAATGAGACAATTTAAGCAGAAGAATATGCTAATGGTAGGTCAGAATAGGATACTTCTGTTTCAAGATTACTCAGTGGAAACACAAATGAAACGCAGGGAAATGTCCCCTTACTGCACAACCCTAATTCAGAGAGGTGTACAGGCAAGGCTTATATATCCAGCTAAAATCTACCTGAAAGTTAATAATGAAAATGTGTTATTAAAAACGGCAAAAGAAGCTAAAGATTTTATTAGTACACTATAGCGGATATTATAGGTTGAGAGGCGATGCTCTGTCTAAACTATGTAATGCATGACAGCAATAACAACTGTATAAGGGTCATTGTAAAGGCTCTACTTGCTCCTGATTATAAATGTATTGAATATATGAAGGTAGATGTACAGAGATATGGTATGCAGAGTAAAGAGTTTTTACTGTTTGTACAGGTTTTTTTTTTTTTTTTGTTGTTTTTTATTTTTTGTTTTCATTCTTTTCCATTTTTTTTTTTTTTTTTTTTTTTTTTTTTTTTTTTTCTCTCTCTCTTTTTTCCCCCCTTTGTGTTGTGCTCTCTGATAGTAATTCAGTATTATAGTTTAAAATAGTTAATATTCTATCATGGAATGTTGGGGGAATAACCTCCCCAGCAAAAAGGAGTATAATTTTAAAGTTGCTAAAAAAGAATAAACCAGATATTGCTCTTATACAAGAGACACATTTGCAGGATGCAGAGATTGTCAAACTTAAATGTAATTGGGTAGGTGAGATAGTATCTGCACCTGGACCGAATCGCAAGAGAGGGGTCGCAATATTATTTGCAAGAAATTTTACGTACAAAATTGTTAATCAAATACAGGATCCAGAGGGGAGATACATCATAGTTGAAGTAGAACATGGTAATACACATCTAGTAATTTGTAATATATATGGCCCAAATGAGTTAGATCCAGTGTTCTGGGAAAATATATATGTCAAACTATTTCCATACATTAATAAAAATCTGATCGTTGCCGGGGATTTTAACATGACAACTAGTCCAACTTTGGATAGAATTAGACAGGGCTATTCACAGACAGGCAGGAAAGCGGAAGAAAAATTATTCGCCTCTTTTCGTAATAAGCTGAATCTTTTTGATATTTGGCGAATAAAAAACCCAGATATAAGCGCATTTACATGTGAGTCGAAGACACATAAAGCAATGTCTCGGATAGACCTGTTTTTAATAAGTGAAGCTATGTTTTCACTCGACCTTACCCCTATGATCCAGGATATACTAATCTCAGATCATGCAATTGTTGGTTTGGAGATAGACGGGATTAGGAAGCAGAAGAGCAGTGTTAATAATTTTTACTTCCCCAGATTCTTAGTCCAGGATAGTGACTTTAATAGGTTTTTAATAAAAAAATGGAAACTATACTATGAGGAAAACAAAAATTACTATCATAAAATTGAAATATTCTGGGAGGCTGCTAAGGCAGTACTCCGGGGAGAAATAAAGGCCTATATGGTCAAATGGAGGAAAAAAACCACAGCAATAGATGTGCAATTGGCAAACCAACTAAAAAATAAGTATAAAGCTTATATTAGTATGCCTAATGAGAAAAATTGGGTTGACTATTCAAAGGCAAAGATAGAAAGAGAGAACTTTTTGAAAATAAAAATAGCTAAACAGGAAAAAAAAATGAATGCTTTTTTCACCAGCCATCATGGAAGGTCAGCTAAAGTATTATCTAAAATAATGAAGAATAGACAGGTTGAGAAAAGATATCTAACCGCAATTAAAATTGGGGAGACAAGATACACAACTGCGAGTAAAATAAGACAGGCAATGTATGAATATTATAAGGAAATTAATATGGCAGGAGCATGTGATAAAAAGATAAAAGAACAGTTTTGGGGAAAAGTTACTCTACCAAAAATAGACCCAGATGAATTACTGGAATTAAATGCGCCAATAACAGAAGAGGAAATCATGAAAGGAATAGGAAAGGCCAAACTGAATAAGTCTCCAGGCCCAGATCAAATTCCAGTGGAATTGTATAGAATTTTGAAAAATGAGCTTTCTGGTACTCTAGGTGATCTCTTCAATCAATATTATAGGGACAATGTTTTAGGTTCTGATTTGTTTTCTGCATCCACAGTCACATTAATATATAAAAAAGGTAAAGACCCAGAAAATCCAAATGCATATAGACCAATATCACTACTAAACAACGATTATAAACTTCTCACATCAATAATCGCAGACAGATTAAAAAAATACATAAATAAGCTGATACACCAAGATCAATCAGGGTTTATGCCAGGGAGAAATGTTTCAAAAAATATAAGAAAAGTTTTAATGACTTTAGACTATTATTGGTATGAAAATAAGGCTAAAGGAAAAAAAGGTGAAAATGATGTTGCCCTAATAACATTAGATGCTGAAAAAGCTTTTGATTTAATTAATTGGGACCACTTGTTTACTACTCTATCACAATTTGGCTTAACAGGGAATTTTTATAATTTTGTGAAACTGATTTACAATACTCCATACTCCTGCCTTCAAATAAATGGTCAACTGTCGCCAAAAATAAGGTTAACAAAAGGAACAAGACAAGGGTGCCCGTTATCACCCTTATTATTTAATTTGTCACTAGAACCATTTGCCACAAGACTGAGACAAAGCTTACCCGGGGTTAAAGTAGGAGACGGCAGGGTGTCTCTGGCATTATATGCGGACGACATAATACTCTTTTTGCCTAGAACATCCCAAACTATACCAGTATTATTAGAACTAATAGAGGAATTTAGTGCGTTTTCTGGCTATAAGGTCAACCAGGGTAAATCAGAAATACTTTGGGTCAGAAAACCCTGTGGGCAGCAGAGTAAGCACCCTTTCCACGAAGTAGAACAAATCAAATACCTGGGTATCAATGTAAGCAGTAATCCAGGATTGTGGTATAGTTTAAATTTTTCAAAGTTCTTTCAAGAAAGTAAGAGGCTTCTAGATGGATGGAGACCACTGCCTATAGCTTTATCAGCCAAAATCACGATATTGAAGACCTTCTTATTTCCTCGTCTATTGTACTTATTGCAAAATCTACCGATGTCTCTCAAAAATATTGATTTGAAGATTTATGAAAAAGAATGTAACTTTTTTTTATGGGGAAAGGGAAGGGTCAGATTAGCTAAAAGATTGTTGTATCTGGACAAAGAGGCTGGGGGATATGGCTTGCCTAATATTAAATTATATAACCAGGTTACTATGGTAAAATTAGCTGCTGACTGGATCACACAAACAAGTCAATTTTCCTCGCCAGAGATAGAAGAAAGTTTAATAAAACCCCTGTCCTTAAAAAATATACTACACATCCCACTTTCTAAATTACCTCTAAAAATCCGAAATCTGAGAATGATAAGTAACATAGTAAAGGCATGGCAAAAATTTTGCAATACTCTCAAACTTAATTTCAAGGTATCCAAATATCTTACGTTTCTGGGACATATTGATTTTGGACCTGGATTGAATTATGGAATATTTCACAGTTGGAGAAATGCAGGTCTAGAGTATGTAATACAATTATTAGATAAAAGAACAGGGCTGATAAAATCTTTTTCCCAAATTCAAGCAGAATTTGGTCTACCGAGACATCACTTTTTTGGCTATCTACAGGCCAGACAATTTTTCAATCATTTAACGAATAATCAGGATAGCAGTTGGGAGTTAGGAATAGTTGGAGTAGGTATTCAAATTTATAGGGCAGGTTTTTTCTCAATTGCAACATGGTATAAAATGATTATGAAAAACCTAGGTAAGACACATTTAGAGAATCTGCAGAATAAATGGCAAAAGATTCTGCCAGAAATTACAGAAATAAATATCAAACAAAGTATAGAAATAGTTGGAGATAAGTATATGCAGTGGAAGGAAACACATAGCTACATCATAAACAATGCATATATTACTCCTAAACTATTAGCGAAATGGGATAAAAATTCTAAAGGAGATTGCTTCCACTGCTATGCACCACAGGCAGATATTACACATTGTTTCTGGCAATGCCCCAAGATTCTACAATACTGGAAAAAGGTGGCATATTGGGTAAATAGATTTTTAACACAATGTTTTTCCCCTACGCTTATTTCAATACTTTTCTTTGTATTACCAAATCAATTTAAGAAAGAAGAATATGCGCTTATAACGACTATAATACAAGTAGCCCGGAATTTAATACTACAGTATTGGAAAGCTCAAAAATACCCCAGCATAGCAGAGTTTAGTCAGAAGGTGATTGGGCAGCTGATATGTGAACAACTAAACATAGAACCCGGCAACGTGAATCAGTTTAAAGCCTTCTTCACAAAATGGAGGAAGGTCATTAAGAGCCAGACAGCTGAGTTTATAGAAGAAATAATGAAACCTTTCTTTAAAGCAGGATATATAAGTAGGGATGATTTATAAATTTGATGATATATAAAGGCCCTGTTTTGGATTGATAGTAAATTGATAGTAAGTCCCTGATAGGAAGCTGTACTTACAAAAGAGCACAACACATTTTTTTTTTTTTTTTTTTTTTTTTTTTTTCCCTCTTTTTCTTTCTATGCGTTGTTTTGTCTTGTCTCTTTGGGCCAGTAGTGTCTGATCTTGATTTGTGCTTTGTCAATTGAATTAATGGCCGGTCCTACATGTATTTTAATTTAAGATTGTGAAAAACCCCAATTCAAGTGATAAGAGTGTAATATATTAGCTAGTTGATTATTAATCCTGTTTCATTTTTGCCTCGTTCCTCTGGATTCAGAAGAAACGAGGATATAAGATATTTTTTGTATGGTATATATGACAAACGATTTGCATTTGTTTCTCTTTTATGTTGCACTGCTCTTATTGTCATATGAACTGTTTGCTTGAATTGGTATATAAATAAAGAAAAAAAAAAATGACATGCTATAATAAATTAGAGAATGTCATTTTTTCTCTATAATGGCTTTTTAACAACAATAAAAATTTGTTTTGCAACATTCCCTTTTATGTTGTGCTAAATATCTGCTGACGTGGGTTTGTCCTGGATCTTTTTGCAGCTGTGCAGTTTACTCCTACATTTACATAAGGTGATATCTGTACGGTTCTTATTTGCAGTCAATGCTATGTTTATAGGCTTCTAGAAAACAGTAAACTCTAATGCAAACTTGGTAAAGGTTAAAGGACGGTTTCTTTTTTTATGTTGGAAGATAGTAAAGCTGTAGTTTAATAAAAACCCTGTGCCTCTAAATTTAACTAAACAGTGAGCACTAGCTACGGAGGATCAGATTTTCTACTTACAACACAGCAGCAGTTTGTACATCATCTTGCTGTCCAGCTTCGTTTTCCATTGCATACACAGCTCACTACAAATCAGTTTATTGGCCCCGATCACACTAATTATCCTGTCCATGAGTACAAAGAGACTGAGTGCACAATTAATTGAGGTTTCCTTTACTGCAATGTAGACCAGCATGAAACCTCATCTCTCTCAAGAAAAATGATGAATGTTTAACTGCTGCTAAACTAGAAGCATGACAACTGTTCTCTACTTGGTGCACATATTATTAGCATATGTACATATACTTGCACAAGTGACCTGGTAGTACGAGTATCACAAGTGGAACTATGTAATGGTGCCATGATAGGAAGATTTACTTCTTATCAAACCTATCTTCTGCTGATTAGAGCTAAAGAGCTAAAAACAGCTGTCCAAAAGTGGTTTTGATTTTGCTGCACCAACCACATGAGGGCATTTCTGTGGTTAGACGCATGATATTTATCTCACTTCTATATCCTACCCAGAGTTCTCTGGTAACAATGTATACAGAATACTTCTGGGGGAATAGCAACCCAGGACTCTTGCCTAAATATGCTGATTGGCAATACAATTTTTGTGACTATTAATTGAAATGGAGAATTTTAATATCTTTCTGTTATCTTCATCATAACTTAAATATACTGGGAGCTAGCTGAACACATCCGGTGAGCCAATAACATGAAGCATATGGATCCTGGGAGTTAGCTAAACACATCTGGTGAACGAATAACATGGAGCATATGGATGCAACCAATCACCAGCTAGTAGGGAGGGGCTGCTCTTGAGACTACCTAGTTATGTTCTTCATGAAAGAAGTGTACTCATACTCAACTGTGACAGCAATGTAATATCTTTTCATAAAAAAAATGCCACTTTAGAGTCTATAAATAATTTGAAGGTTCATATAACTGAGGTCTGCAGCACAGGAAAAGAAACACTGAAATGTATTTCAACAGGGCACTTTTGTTTCTCTAAAAATATCACCACCAAAGCAAACTATAGTAAATGTTCGCATCTAATCACTGTACTTTACCTGTAAAGAATAATGCAATGCAGACGTTGCAGGGTGTAATGAAAGGTTCTGAAATGGTTTAATTGTGGGCTTCTCCCATCCCTTCTCATTGCTCCATTGCACTGTCAACATGTGGTCAGAAAAAGCTTTTCCAAATACAAGGCTTCCAACATCAGGCTTCTTTTTAGGTTGCTTATTCAACTCGATCTGCAGATCTGATGCCTGAGTAGGAGATAAAGCCAGCTTTTAGATGAGTGATATAACATAATTTAGCCATAAAAGTAAAATAATAGCACGCACTGATCTGTTTGAGCATGGGATTTTACAACTATCAACCCTGATCTCCTGTGTCTTTCACCCAACGCAAAGGGGTTAAACACACAGTAGAAGTGATGCTCAGGACCCACATTGCACTGCTGGTTAAAGGCAGAACCCGCTGCTACTCCAATAAACAGTGCTAGTTGCACATTTGAGTAGTGCAACTAGCGAAACTAATTGGATCAGCAGCAGGTTCCGCTCAAGACCTGCAGTGCTCTGTGGGGAGCTAGTGGCACTTCTACCGTGTGTTTAACCCCTTTGTGGGGGGGAGGGGAGTTTAAACACAGTACAGCAGGGTCATAAATCGTAAAATTAAATGCTCTAACAGATAAGTCTGATTGTAATTATTCGACTATTATGGCCTTTTAAACAGTCATGAGACAGTTCTAGAAAACAGAGGATGTTGCACCCACCCTCCCCTATTTCAACAGTGCACTTTCTGCTGTTTGCAAAAGCTGAGCTGGCAGCCACATAGAAGAGAGGGGAGCTACTTCTCTGTGACTTCGGATCGTCCCGTCACGAATATCTCAGGATGTAGTTGAGAAGGGGTTAATTCTGTTTAGTTGTGAACTAAGAACAATTGTTTGTTTTTAAAAAATAGCTGTGTACTGGGTTTGTTTGTGTTTTCTTTGATGTGCCAGAACCCCTCATAAATAGTTTCTAAAAAACCCTTCCTCCAAATGTTATTGTGTATGCATTGAGTCAATCTGTCAGCTCCAGAGATACCACAGTGCTTCTCCCCATATCCTGATGAGGTCAATAAAAGGACATTGGTCTAATGCCTATATGTGTTTAAAGACAGGGGGGGTTCTTAGCCCGCCCAGAAGGGTGTGGTGAGGCAACCTGATCTATGGAAAATAGTTATAAGAATCTTATTTTTCAGCTATGAGATGTCATTCTTACAAGGGAGGCTGTGACAACACAGAGTAAGGACCCAATTGCTTCATGCCATCTCTCTGGTAACAGATTCCAAAGACTAGTACCATGTAAGGTTTCTAATTTTTTTTTTCTTTTTAAAAACTGTTTGCTAATGTGTAATTTTATTTGTAACAACTTTTTATTAACAATGCATTGTGCATAATATTTTTGGCATAATAAATCATTCTTTTATTAAGTTTGGCCTTAATCTAATAATTGAACCACGTTACTGAAAGAGACTGGAATATTAGAACTGTATAATTTAGGTTATTTTCTGCTAAATTGTACTCAGAAAGTTATTGTGCAAGGCTGGGGTTTTTCCTTAGGATTTTCCCTTTAATAATTCATAAGTGGTGGCAGCATTGTTAGTTTAGTTTGGGTGGCATTAAAGGGGAGTTTGGGCATTTCTTTTAAGTCTAGTACAGACTAGAGAGTGTTGTGAACCCTTGCACCCACTGAAATAAATCACAAGCTGGTCTGGTGTGGCTAGATTGTGACATATTAGTGAGAGTAGAAGGGGTCTGATAACCCTTTCTGTGCCAAATAAGTGACTGGTGCAGGGTTGGATAACCTGGTTGCAGCTTTTTCTGTAATACTGTGAAGACTATCTTGGAACTCCACCATACTGTACAGGCAAATCCATACATTTTTATTAAACTGTGCACCTTTTTTTTTCTGGCACGGGCACACACAGAGGAGATACACATAATTCAGGTGGAATCTGTGCCCCACTAGGTACCCCCCTATAGCTACACCACTAATGACCGAAGGGCCAATTAATCCATTAAGTATTACTAAATGTATCCGCAAAAGTACTAAGTAGTGCTAAAGGGGTAACAGTTTATTAAAAACAGTAACTATAAAAACTAATAATGCAGTTTCTTACCTTAAATGATGTGCTTGCTGCTCTCCAGGAGAAAGTGGGCCAACTATGTTGAAGAGCTATAAGAGGTCTCCCCAAAACCTATAAAGACATGAGGAAGAGAAAGAAGACAATAAGTGACTCATGATATCCAGATATTGTACTTTTTAAACAATATTTACATACAATTCCAAGTTGTTTTTTGGAGCAGGGTAAATATTTGAACTAATGGATAGAACAAAAATGTATTTATACAAATAGAACTGCGACTATTGCAACCTAAAGCTCATCCCCTTCCTCAACTACTGTTGCATGAGGTTTAGAAAGTTGCCTAAAACTCTATTTGTGAAAATAAAATTACAATTTACATTTTTTTTTTTTTTTTTTTTTTTTTTTTAATGATGATTCAATCACCTATTCTCCAATTATGCCTAAGGATGCTTTGGTGAAAATCCAGCCCATTCAATGATAACATTAACTTGGATTGGTTAACATTAAAATAAGACTCATTAGAGCCAAAGCAGTATGGCTAACATCAGAAAGGGGAGCAATACGCAATACAGAAAACACACGGTATAACTTTTATAAAACAGATTTGTATATACCAATAAAACCAGTTTATAATAGGTTATGTGCATATATTTTGTACCATGCTCATAAGTCAGAAGCCTTAGTGTTGAAGATTTACTCCATTTTCCATATATAAAGCGTTCTTTATGGTCAGCTTTAGTTCATACATAGCCAATCTAGGATCTTTCTGGAAAGAGGAAAAAGAGGAAAGCCACCACTGATGACTTAAACACAATAGGGTTGAGACCCTTGTACAAAAAAAAGTGAGATATCACTTTTAATATAAAGAAACCGATCAGCATTTTGAAATTAAAAAAAGGGATGATAAAGGTCGCAATATCTGTTGCTCCTAAGGGGATCTGCTCAATCAGCCGAAAAAAACAGTCTGCAAATGCTACTACCATTCACCTCATATTTGATTAGATGAAGGAAAGCAGCGCTTACCTACACTACTTTTGCAGAGTTCATGATCTTTAGGACCCAGATCTGGCCCGTTGAGTTCCTAGGCGGCGGCCTTGTTGCAGGACTTCGACACCCCCCCCCCCCCAGTAACCTGGGGTACAACAGTAATCAACTGTCCACCTCCCTACAAAAGGAACCATCTCTCAAGATATCCTTTATACAAGTGGAGCTAGTGGGGAAACTGAGCTGCAAACAAACTGATTAATAAAGGGTACAGAATCGGAGAAGAAAATGGAGGCCCTGAACAAATGGGAAAGAGATGTGACGAAGCTCATAAGAGAACCCTACCGGAGCTTGGAGGCTGAACTATGCAGACTCTTCATGGGACCGGCAGTTACAGGGGCCCCCCTGAGCGTGGATGGTGAGAGAGTTAAACAGCCCGGGTCAATGAAAGAGGATAACATAAGGTCCTGCAGCAGCAAAACTGCCCAGAGGAAGGGCATGGCAACTATGGAGGCTCAACCTTACAGCGGGCAGTTGCAAGATGTTAAGAACCAGAATCGGACCCGCTCTAATTCCACACTAATGGATAGACCTAATCTGCTATCTACTAACTTCCTGCCTATAACCAGGACCAGAGCCGTAGGTGAAATGTCTAGAAACTCCCTGACTGTACAAGAAAAAAGGGGCTATGCGGCTACGAAAGGCTCACAAGCAGTAAACACACGGAGTGTGCATCCCCGGTGCTCTATGCCTTTCATTATGGTGAGCCCTTCACAGGACTTGGAGAAGCAGAGAGGGACCCACTTGTCCAATAGTCCTAGCTTACCAGCTCCTACCCATCCGCCTATAACTGTAAACAGAGGCTGGAGAGAAGGTAAATTTTAGCCTCACAGTGTGTGACTACCGCTGCCTGATATCTGCTGGTTGGACACCTATAATAGTGCCCGGAGCTGAAGGGGGGAAAGGCAGAGTGCTCTCAACTTCCCAGCTTACCCTGGGAAATGCTGCAGTAGGACACTCACAAGCGATGGCGCCGATAGGTATTTGGAGCATGTGCTTCTTGTGCTCCGGACTCTACCACAGACGGAGCCCTTTGCAGGACACCCAACAGGGAGTGGGTTAAAGGGATCTGAAGCTTTGAAGCCCTGCATATGAGTCCCGCTTTTGAAACCGTTTAGGGGCTTATATTTTGAGGAGTATCTCTAATACTATGGCAGGACACCACTCTTGGACCAGTTCCCGGTGCAGGGTTTTGTGAGTTGCTTTCATTTTAAAGTGACATTCTTGGCAGCGTAAGTACTGTAATAGTTATATACGCTATTGTGTTCATGAGGACTTTCTATCTGAAACCTAAATATATGTTATTACACACCTTTGTCTTCCCCAATAGATTATCATGTGTTAAACAACCCAGTTCACTGTTTAATGTTAGTTAAAATTTGTTATGGGCAGCAGATGTGTTATGCTACTTTATTAATCCTTATTATGCTCAAATGCAGTAACCCTAATTGCTGGCTGGGATTATATGTTAATATTCCTACAAGTTAAATGTGAAAAAAAAAATTTTGGTTGGAGTGAGTTTGCACGCAATTAAAGGTAATATTGATAATTTGCGATAGGTACAGTATAGTTAGTGCCTTGACCTCACTTAGTCTAGGGTAAGTCAGATGTGGTAGGTTACCATTCTATTTTATAATAACACACCCGGTTATATTTATGTACAGTGACCCCAATGACTGCCAGTATTACCCAATACTACTGTGTATATTGTTAGAGGTTTAACGTGTTACCCTATGCCCACAGTATAAGCTACTTACTACACTCTTTTACTTGCAATGGATTTGCTGTCGGAGTAAGTTCCTAAACAGCCAGGTGTTATTTAGTGTACCCATATTAGTTTTAGTCCAGTTTAAGCTTTGCCTCCACTTAGCCTAAATGAATCTTGTTATAGAAAACTGACATCCCACTCTGTTAAAACCCTCTTTACTAAGTTTACAATAACCCTAATGGCTGCTTGGACATTCAGAATACATAACTATATGTTTTGCAGGTTAATGGACTACCCTATAGTCGCAACATAGGTTGTTTATTTTTATATTACTTAACCAAAATATCTCTTCTGTGCGATTTAGTCCACGCACAGGCAGACGTTGCACCCCCAATCCACAATGGTCATAGTTTCGTTACTTGTTATTCCCACTCAGTTGTAAACCTCTGTAGCTCAGAATAAACATTATAGCACAGACCTAGAGCATTATAATCCTCCACATAT
The DNA here is from genome assembly GCF_027579735.1 of Bombina bombina. NCBI lineage: Eukaryota > Metazoa > Chordata > Amphibia > Anura > Bombinatoridae > Bombina > Bombina bombina. The sequence continues at coordinate 167,876,135 of NC_069506.1, read as the reverse complement.
GTTGTTTATTGCCTAGGTTTGTTCCCTCTTACCCTTGATAACCAATCTTTATGATTGTACCTTTAGTATGGTGGCTGTCTGCCCTAATTTATTCTCTTTTTGGCTGGAGGTGCCATCTACGGCCGGGGTGGCGCCTTTTAGTCTAGATGGTCAGTACTCCCAATAATATTTTACCCCCATGGTAACAGCAGTACTACCAGTCGGCAACTACACGTAGGCAAGGATAAATACTGTGTTGAACTACTCCTCCATTTAGTTAGTTATTTTTTTTTCTGGTTAAAGGACTTTAGAAACACTATAGTACTTTTGCATATAAATTAAGAACTATCCGTATAGTAGATCTAGAAGTTTATGGGTGCCCATATTGTATGTTCCTCTTATGTACCTTCTAGGGGTACTACAGCCAAATCTCTGTTTTATTCAGTTACATTCAAATTCCTCTAAGATGGTTCCTTCCCCTTTATGTTTGCTTTTTATAGAAATTGGGTCCACAAGTGGCCCCTTTGTTTTTGACCCCTTATACTTCCCTTTCTATTCTCATTTAGCAATCAGCGGCTCATGAGTGGCTGGTTCATTTCAACATGGGGAAACCTCCAAACCAGTTATAATATTTTATGTTGTATGTGTATGTTTATAAAAAAAAAATAGAGGTTTTTCTTTGAGACTCAAGAGTAGTCTCCTAGTGTGAATGTTAACTCTCTCCAGCTCCATAGTTAGTTAAGAGGTCCAAAAGTGGCCTTAGGTGACACATAGAGAGTTCCTTGTACAACAAGCAAGCTGTTAGATATAATATATTCAACTGTCAAGTAAATTTACTTGATGTGTCAGGTTTAAGGAGCATTCATGACATGTATGGAATATGGTTTACTGTATAATCTATATTGATGTGCTTGTATTGTACACATTGTCTTATACCTCAATAAAAATTCTTTAAAAAAAAAAAAAAAAAAGGGATGATGTACTGTAGTCAATAGAAAACATCCAAAAATAGACAAAGCTCTTTTAAAGGCTGTATTTGGGTCTTTGGTTTGCCACCAATATAGGGAAACCTTTATATTGTGTTCTTAACATTTGGGGCCACCAAATATATTACCCACTGGGCTTGGAGGTCCCAAAAGACTAAAGATTAAAGAGCCTATTAATATGGATTGAGAAGATAACAGCTATGGCAAGATGCATAACAACTATACATTGATTGGGTATGAATTGTAGTTAGAATGGCTATTTTGTCCAGGATATAAGCTCAAAAACTTCTGACAACACAAAAGGGTTGCAGTAATCTCCTGGATGGTTGATGAATCAACTACAGTGCGGTGACTACACCAACATACACAGTGCTACACACTGCAGGAAGAAGAATGATCAGTTGATAAAACTCAAACTCATCTCCATTGCTGAAGAAGATATAGCTGTAAGGGGAACAAGGTGAAAACAGACAAATGTGAATGGTGAAGACAGCTATAAACAAGAGTTTCATAGACATCCCTGAAAGGAAAGCTGGAGCTTCCGGACAACTACTGAGATGGCAAAGGCAAGCCAGGAAGAGTGGTCAGCAAACTACAGGAACAAATACCCATACGGCACAAGTGTAAATTTAATTGAAACATTAAAAAAAAAAAAAAAAAAAAGAAGAAGTTGTCAGAGGAAAGAGACAGCTTTTGCTTTATGTTCTGCTTCTGTGTGCGGTCAGTGTTAAAGAATGTATAACAAGCCTGGAAAAAACACTGTAGTCCAGTTATGTTGCCGTCTACAGATAACTTCTGTTGAGAACACTATAAAGACATGGAGAAACGCGTGTTAGCAGTGTAGAAAAAGGTGCATTAACATCTAGTGAATAGAAAAAGGGTGTTTTGCATACACATCACATGGAGACATCTGAGGGTGTACACTTACTACATATGAGAAGACTCCTTGTATGAAAGGAAGATTTCAAATGGGGGGGGCATGTATGACTGATCCTTGTGTGTACAAAATGATAAAACTGCATACTGGTCTCATTGAAGATAAAACAAGAAATTAACCATATAAAATATAGGTTATTTAACAGCTGATTCTCAAACTTCTACACATTTTGGAAAGTTATGTGGGAAAGTTTTGTACAATATACGGATTTATTCATTTTATTTTTTAAATCGTACACAAAAACAATTTAGCCCCTTTACAGTTCAAAGTACAACAGGGCAATGATGGTGTTAACTGCAGTGTGACAAACTGGCATCAACCAGTCAACAATTAGAGAAAACAGAACAGAAAAAAAAGTTGAATTCATTAAATTTGTTTATTAATTTTGAAGAAAAAAAAAATATAATATGAAAACAAAAAGATCTAAAAGGTTTTGTGACATAATTAAATATAGGTGGGAGATGCCAGAAAACAACTGCTGGGATAAGCAGCATAAAACTACTCACAGACTAGTTCCTCCAAGACCTTCCTAACAAATGCTGCTTATCATGAAGCATACACATTAATTTGGTCAAAATAGCCAACGCATGGGAGAATTGTTGGGAGGATAATTATATTTGGCCCATGTTGACCAGGTAACTCTAAAATAATGGAGGGCTTGTTCCTGAGCTCATAATTCATAAGGACATCAGAACAAATCCAAATGACCAGAAGCCTTGTGAATATTATGTCCCTTTCTGGAACTATAACGTAAAAGCAAAAAATGTAATTAAAAAATTAGACTACTGGATATCCGTAGCAAATACCAAATAGTATGTGGGAGCTCTAAATACATCAAACCTGTGAAGCACAGCCTCTTGTTCTTAGGTTAACCAGTCTCAAAATATTCTGAGAATTAAAAAAGGGACAGTAAAGTCTAAATTTTAAAAATAAAGATGGCGTCCCTCGAATTCCGATTGGCTGATAGGATTCTATCAGCCAATCGGAATTAAGGTAGGAAAATTCTGATTGGCTGATGGAATCAGCCAGATTCAAGTTCAATCCGATTGGCTGATCCAACCGTCATTCGTCGGGAAGTCGTCGGTGAAGATGGATGTTCCGCATCGGCGGGATGAAGAGGATCCGGAAGAAAGAAGATTGAAGATGCCGCTTGATAGAAGACTTCATCCGGATCATGGACCTCTTCAGCTTCCGCTTGGATCAAGACTTCAGCCGGATCATGGACATCTTCAGCCCCCGCTTGGGCCAAGACTTCAGCCGGATCATTGACATCTTCAGCCCCCGCTTGGGCTTGGATGAAGACGTCTGAGCCTGGATCGATAGGTGGTACCCGGTGTGGTGAAGATAAGGTAGGATGATCTTCAGGGGCTTAGTGTTAGGTTTATTTAAGGGGGGTTTGGGTTAGATTAGGAGTATGTGGGTTGTAATGTTGGGGGGGGTATTGTATGTTTTTTTTTACAGGCAAAAGAGCTGAATTCTTTGGGGCATGCCCCGCAAAAGGCCCTTTTAAGGGCTGGTAAGGTAAAAGAGCTTTTCTATTTGTATTTTAGAATAGGGTAGGGCATTTTTTTATTTTGGGGAGCTTTGTTATTTTATTAGGGGGCTTAGAGTAGGTGTAATTAGCTTAAAATTGTTAGTTATTTTTCTAATGTCTGTAAATATTTTTTTATTTTTTGTAACTTAGTTCTTTTTTATTTTTTGTACTTTAGTTAGTTTATTTAATTGTATTTATTTGTAGGTATTGTATTTAATTAATTTATTGATAGTGTAGTGTTAGGTTTAATTGTAACTTAGGTTAGGATTTAT